>NC_086447.1:119039673-119124673 GCF_028390025.1 Pseudophryne corroboree
TGGGACCCTACTCTGAGGGTTAAGATGTTACAATCTCCCCATTTTGTGTCATCTCTTCTAGGGGTAGACTATTCCACCCTGGGTAATCCTACGCAGCCTCTAGTACCTTGTGAGTGTGGAATATACAACCCTTGGAAGTTGTTACCCAAAATGCCTACACCAATCCAGTATTTTGCTTACTGTGTGCTTAAGGTTTTCTTTTTACTGTATGTCTGTGCGGCTTGTCAATTGCTGTATTACTTAAAGCTTCTGTATTATGTGCATTGTTTTTGATGTCTGTAAAGTGCCTTGAGTCCTGTTGGAGAAAGCGCGCTATATGAATAAAATTATTATTATTATTATTATTATTATTATTATTATTATGATATAGGTAAATTATCTAATATCCAGGAATACGAGATTTATGTATTTATTTATTTTTATGGAAGTAAGTAGCCAGCTGTCTGTTTCTATCAATTCAATTGAATGGTGTTGCCAGTAACAAATGGAAGAATACAGCTGAATGAATATGAATAGAAAATGTGGGATTTTGAATTTTGGATAAGGGATACTCAACTTGTACTTCCTCCCGAAGGGTTGCGTCTTTTTGCAGCCTCACATGCTTGCACACGGCATTTGTGTCTGGGAATCGGGCTTTTAGAGCACTCAGGCACCGGCCTGTCTGGCCAGGGCCATTGTGGAGCACCATTGTGTAGCGCTGTGCTGAGAAGGCTTGTGCCTCCTTCAAGATGGCACCAGTGGAGGAGTCAGCCCTTGTATCTGTTGCGCCCCCCACTGCCAGTTTGTTCATGCCCCTTTAGGTGACTGTCTGGCCTCATGTGGGATGTCGGTGGCAGTGGTAGGGGGTGTCTATGCACTGACAATGCTCCTGTTCTATAGCAGAGCCCACTTCCACATCCAATATGGCGGTGGGGTTTCCTCATACTAAAGCAGGATTTGCTGCCTTAGCACTGTCATGACTGGGGGTTGGCCCAGTGAGGACAGTGGAGCACTCAGGAGGGGGCGGGGGTCTGCAGACTGCCACAGCCAGCCTCAACACTTAAACACAGGGAGCTTTCTGTGTAATGACAGCTCAGCGGTAACTCTAAGCTGAAAGATAAGCTGAAAGAATACCAGCAATGCTACCACTCTATAGTGATGTTGTGTTGGGCGCTGCACTCCCATCTTTGACACTGCACATGCCTTCCCACTTTATTGCAGTGTGCTCAGAGTGCACGATTATTGTTGCGATGGTTGCTGCATTGGGGTGGGGTCACACCCATCATATCATCGGTAATCTAACCTGTCATTGCGGTTCCCCTGCCCAGTCTGACACCATCCGCTCCTAACTCATTGGTCATGGCCAATGATTTAGTACCGTTAGTTAGGGCTCTTGCTCCTTTATTTCTGTGCAGGATGCTGTGTCAGCTCAACTGAACGTTCCAGTTTCTATGCTACAGCTGCAGGTTCAATTGGCCATGTTAACGGGTCAATTGTTCCAAGCATTGAGTGTTGCAGCACCTGTTTCTACTACCCCACTTGCACTGCCTTCTGTTTCTTCCTTTCCCCTGACAAGTGGGCAGGGTTGGAATGGCCCACAGGGGAACAAGAGAACCCCATGGTGTGCAGCACTGCCTTGTGGCCCATCCTCTCCTCTAGGGATCAGGTTCCAGATTAGGGATGACCATTGGTGTTCACACTATCGATGGTTGCCATTGATGGTGAAGCTGTGAGTGGCCATCGATGGTGACCAACTATGACAAGGGAGACCATCGATGGTACCATCCACCGACGGTCATTCCTGTTCTTTCAGTGAACAATCGCAGCCTGGGAGCAGGGCTTTGCGGGTGTCCCAGCACTCCGACACTGCAAGTGTGTGTGTGTGTGTGGGGGGGGGGGGGGGGATGTGTTTTCTGTGCTTCTTCCTCTACAGGTTGTGTTGATGTGGACTCCTCCTTTGGCAATCCCGGTCCACTTATTGCAGTTCTTGAGGATGTAGTTCTCCCAAATTCCACCAAGGAGTTAGATCAATTCACTCTTGGACTGGGGCATGAAGGGCCCAACGGCTGAATGCAGTGGTAGGGTCCCATGGTTAGTAGTGTGCCCATCCACCACAGATGTTTGGCTATCTATTAGTGAGTGCATAATATATATAGTAAATAATGCTAGTGCATGCATGATAATGTAGCAGAATAATAACAGGAATGCACTGTGTAGTGAATACACCCTAGTCCTGTGAAGTATAACATATGCATAATGTGTAATTCATCTGCACAGTCTGGAACCTGATCCCTAGAGAAGGGGGTGGGCCTTCAGGCAGTGGGGCCCACGTAGGGTTTCCCCTCTATCCCTATGGGCCAATCTGACCCTGGCGCAGTTAACGGCTGGTATTATTTGGTCATCAACCCATCAGTTTCCTTGTTGAGCACTGATTAGCCGCCATCAGCAGAGCCTGTGTCAAGATGGCCTAGATACAAGAAACATAGGCATTGGACTCACCAGTCGCATTCTTCTAGTACGAGTAGCTCTGGCTCTGCATTTGAGTCTACAGGTGAAACATAGAAACATAGAATTTGATGGCAGATAAGAACCCATCTAGTCTGTCCCTTTTCTAACCATATTGTTACCTCAAACCTTATTTGATCCTTATTTCTTTGTAAGGATATCATTATGTCTATCCCATGCATTTTTGAATTGCCCTACTGTCTTAGCATCTACCACCTCTGATGGGAGGCTATTCCATTTGTCCACTACCCTTTCTGTGAAGTAATTTTTTCTCAACTTTCCCCTGAACCCACCGCCCTCCAGTCTCAGTTCATGTCCTTGTGTTCTAATACTTATCTTCCTTTGCAGAATGTTTCCCTCCTGAACCTTGTTAAAACCCTTGATATATTTGAAATTTTCTATCAAGCTCCAAACTATACGTGTTAAGACCTTTTTAGTCTTCCGGGTAAGTTATGTGATGTAGGCCATGCACCATTTTAGTTGCCTTCTTTGTACACTCGCTTATGTATAAATATCCTTTCGAAGATATGGCCTTCAGAATTGAACACAGTATGCTAGATGAGGCCGTACCAATGACCTATACACAGTGGCATTATTACTTCTTTCTGCTTCTGATTCCTCTCCCCCTACGCAACCAATCATCTGACTATCCTTCCTCATTGCTTACTTGCCTTTAAGTCACCTGTATTCCAGACAACCAAGTTGCATAAGTCCCTTCACCTATCCCACCTTTACGCTTTGCAGCCAAAAGTGTTGATGTACATTGTGACAATACAGCTATCGTACGTGGCCTTTGTCCACGTATGCACAAACACATTCAGAAGGGAAATATGTAGATATTTTTGCCCCTATGTTAAATTCCAGTGATAATTTTTTGGCTGCAAAGCATAAAAGGTGGGATAGGTGAAGAAACTTATCCAACATGGTTGTCCTGAATGCAGTATACTGTATAAATTCCTATTTGGAGACTAGCCCTTCCCTTCTGAATATACTGAAGTACTTGCACTTGATAACTGCCATGTTTTGCACTTCTAAGGAGTCTACCATATGTGGCAATCCTGCAATGAAGATTTACATAGGAAGCAACCGGAAGTGGTAGCTTCTGTTTGCAAGGATCTCAAGGTGCGGCTGACCACGTACACTCCCGATTCTCCAAAAGAACACTCCTCCTCTTTTCATTGCATCTGCTAGATAGAGATATTGTCATGCATTAAACTGTTCTGTCTTCTGTAATAGACCCCATTGTTGATTTCTTCACCAGTGTATCTGTTGTTGGGGTCCATATCCCTCAAAAGACTGCTCCTGGCTGGGTGACACAGAGAAAGCTAATTTCCCATCTGGTGGGTGAAGGGCGGGATCTTAACAAAGCCATATCTCCAATCTACCTTGAGCCATTATTCAAATGGTTTTCTACAGTATGTACCCAGTTAGAGACAAGGTTACTTTTCTGCAATTACAGATGGAGCCTCCGTTATCTTTGCTGTCTGAGGTGTTAGTCGCGATCAGGCATACGCAGTGTTCCTGGGTGCAAGGATGCTTGCCTAGTCATAGGAAGGCACACAGAGTGCCTGGCATTACCTTTGAGTGTAATACCTGCGATCATCCAACAGATGTCACGTTTTAAAATCACTATTGCGCATGCGTACGGTCTCCAATAAAATACAATACTGAACTACAACGTAAGAACTACTTTACTGGTGTGTCTCATTGCGCTACAATATACTACAGTATGTCATACAGTATATTACATTCTATACAGTACAGATGCAAATAGTGCAGTATATACAGAAGCAAATGAATGTGATAAAGCCACAGTATGGTCCATTGACGTTAGGAATATGTGAGCATCCAAGTCCCGCAGACAAATCAACAAATAAAAATAGTAGTGTATACAGACGCAAACGAACGTGTTACAGGTATGGTCTATTGATGTTAGGGATATGTGAGCGTCCAAATCCCGTAGCCATTACAGCATAATCAAAACCAATGGGCTTATGCATATGTCAAGTGGCGACGTGTCCAAGTGGTGAAGTGTGCCGCTTCCCATGCTTAGAGTACCAGGTTCGATTCCCAAAGTGCGAATGCATGTATTAATTTTTTTATTTTTGTATCTATTGTACTATACCTTAACATTCAATAGAAGTGTGCACACAAGTTTTACATAAAGCAGGGCAAAGCTGTATCTAAAATACACAGCAGCTATGAGGATAAGCGAGCTCTATGCTTTATACGGTACACATACAATACTGTAGCAGGCCAGACTCGATTGATATGGCTACCATCCATGACCCTGCACCTGTTGGAAGCCCTCAGCTATGAAGCGAGCGATGGCATATATTTTGCAAGAGTCAGGGCAATGCTGAAGGAGTGTCTCAATACCCTAGCTAAAATACACAGGGATGATAGGGATAAGCGAGTGAGCTCTATGGACATTACGATACACCAGACTCAATCACATACAGTACAGAAGAATAGAATGGAGGGCGCTGTCAATAGCCGCTGGTGTAGGGGGTGGTAGTCCCCAATACGTGGAAACACAGAAAAAACAAAAAACACCTGCGCTCTGTTGCTGATAAAAGGGGTATATCCCTCTAATAGATTAAATAAAAATGAATTAATAATCAATAAGGACGGTAGGTTTAAGTTGAATTAATATATAATCAATTTAATTAGAATAATGTCTAAAAACATAAAATCACCTCAATAAATAAATTCATAGGTCAAAGAACATTCACCAATCCCCTTAGGAGAAATATATCATACCCCAGGCTAGGATTCCCTCTAGAATAGGGGTGGGCAACGTGCGGCCCGCGGGCCGGATGCGGCCCGCGAACCGATTCTGCCTGGCACCGCTGTCTCACACCAGTGTGCAATGACAAGCGGCCCGACTGGCTGAGCCGCTCGTCATTGCGCTACATAGCTCCCAGACGCGGCGCCGCAGAGGAAATCCCGGTCACACCACAGGGCCTGCTGACCGGGATTTCCACTGTGACATCAGGCGCTGGGCGGCACGGGGGGCGGGGGTCATGGCGGGACTGGGCAGCAGGCAGCAGCCGCAGCGACTCGGTGCGGCACAGCGGGCAGCGGGCATCTGGCAGCGGATCATCTGGGCAGCGGATCTGCCACTGTGTGGCTAACTTTTAAAGACTGCTTTATTGGTTCAGGGGGGGGGGAGAGAGGAGAGGGAGATTAGGGACTGCTATACGGGTTTAGGGGAAGGGGGTGAAGAGGTGCTGGGACTGCTATATGGGTGGTGGTGGGGGGGGGGGGGGTAGAGACTGCTATATGGGTCCGGGGGGGGGGGGGAGGAAGCTAGTAACTGTGCCCAGGGAGAGACAGGAGCTGTGAATGCCAGCATTACACAGGATGCTGTTTGTTTTCAGCAGTTTATTTATTTATTTATTTATTATATGTGTTTTTTTTTAGACATTTTGTATTTGCCTGTAAAAAAAACTACGTATGTAATGTATATTGTGGTGTATGTTATATATATATATATAGTTCCCTTCTATATATATATATATATATATATGTATATATATATATATATATATAGACATTTTTCCAATAGGACAATCAGCGGCACTCAGAGACTGCAGAAGCCAAAGTTAAAGTGCAAGTGCTTTTAATCCATAACAGCAAAAAAGGAGTGGTCCAACGTTTCGGGGCGCAAACGCCCCTTTGTCAAGGTGAACAAACAGAGTGTTTGGAACAATGTCTGCATACTTCTTCCAGATGGCACCGGAGCACCTTTAAATGTGCAGGGTGAGTGCCGATCCGAGTACATATCCTATATATATATATATATATATATATATATATATACACTATGTTTTTATAGTTATATACATAACTATGGGCCTAATTCAGACCTGATCGCTAGCAGGCAATTTTTGCACTGCTGCGATCAGGTAGTCGCCGCCTACAGGGGGTGGGGGTAATCGCTGTGCAGGGGTGTGATCACATCTGCAGAGAGCTGCACAAACAGAAGTTTGTGCAGTTTCTGCACAGCTCAGGACTTACTCTTCCAGTGCGATGATCGGGACCGAGCTGACGTCAGAAACCCTCCCTCCAAACGCCTGGTCCCTCCTTCATTTTTGCGGACACTCCTCTAAAACGGGCAATTGCCACCCACAAACGTCCTCTTCCTGTCCATCACTGTGCGATCGCTTTGTTCGTACCATCCCGTCGCTGCCCGGCGCTGCAGACCGACGCGCCTGCACATTGCGGTGCATGCGCAGTTCAGACCCGATTTTACAAGATATTTTGTGTGTGGCCCTCGACTATTCACTGGAAGTGTTAAGCGGCCCCCCAGCTGAAATAATTGCCCACCCTTGCTCTAGAATATAGTCCACAAATATAATTGCAAGTGAGTGGTAGAGTTCAATAGGTCCCTTTTAAGCACAAAGTGCAAGCTTTTCCATGCAGGTAGGGATGTCTCCAATCTCACCGTTTCGCTGGTGTTGACAGCCAGCTTCCTCACTCCTGAGGAAGCTGGCTGTCAACACCAGCGAAACGCATTGAGACGATATTGCTGGACATTTCACAAATATCCCCTCTTTGGAACTGGAGAACTTTCTCTAAAATTTTACCCGGACGGCACCAATTGGACTCTCTCCTTTGGACATTACCACTTACGGTGAGATTGGAGACATCCCTACCTGCATGGAAAAGCTTGCACTTTGTGCTTAAAAGGGACCTATTGAACTCTACCACTCACTTGCAATTATATTCGTGGACTATATTCTGGAGGGAATCCTAGCCTGGGGTATGATATATTTCTCCTAAGGGGATTGGTGAATGTTCTTTGACCTATGAATTTATTTATTGAGGTGATTTTATGTGAAAGACATCTTATGTTTTTAGACATTATTCTAATTAAATTGATTATATATTAATTCAACTTAAACCTACCGTCCTTATTGATTATTAATTAATTTTTATTTAATCTATTAGAGGGATATACCCCTTTTATCAGCAACAGAGCGCAGGTGTTTTTTGTTTTTTCTGTGCAATCACATACAGTAGCAAGTTGACAAAATGGCTGCCGTCTGTGACCCTGCACCTCTTGGAAGCCTTCAGCTATGGAATACACCAGTTTGTAACACATTCTATAACTGTGGCTGTAACATGACTTGTGTCTATATACACTATCTGTATACACTGTCTGTAAAATGAGCAGTCTCCCAGGGGAGGGGGAAGGGGAAAGGGGGAGGTGGTTCAAAGACACTGCAAATACTGTATTGTCTTTGAACACAGTATTTAGCAACCACCTTTCCCCTTCCCCTGGGAGACTGCTCATTTCACAGACATTGAGGGAGGTCAGGTTACAATAAATTGACAACACAGTACTATACAGTATGTAAATGAAGAGCTGATAAGAAGTGCAGACACAAGCTCTTGTGCCCCTTCTCATACAGTACAGCATAGATTCTCTAACATCAGTGAACTACAGTTTTGCTCGAACAGTTAGTTGCGTATGTATACACTATTTTATATTTATTGATATGTCTATGGGACCTCATAGCCACTGTGTATTTTAGATAGCGGAATGAGACGCTCATGAAGCTTTGCCCTGATTTATGTAAAATCTATGTGCATGCTTCTATTGAATGTTAAGGTATATTACATGGGAAGCTGAAAACGTCACCACTTTGCTACGACGCCTCATGGCATGTACACCAGCTCATGAGTAAATGTAAGCAATGATCGCTTCCCATTGGTTTGTGATTATGGCGGGCTATGGGACTTGGACGCTCATACTGTACAATATAGAGTAGTACAGTATATCCCTAACGTCAATGGACCATAGTTTTAACACATTCTATAGCTTTGGATCTAACATGATTTGCGTCTGTATACACAATGTATATTAATCGCTCATTCTATGGGAATTATAAACTCACAGAACACTTACATCATAAGAACCTTTGTTTTACACGTTCGCTTGCGTTTGTATACACTATTATAATTGATTGATTTATTGGTTAATTTTTTTTGAGGGGTGAATGAATGAATAATTTCTGCAGACCAGAGAATGAATAATTTCTGCATAACACGGTTTTTATACTATACAATACAGTTTACAGTATATCCCTAACGTCAACGGACCATACAGTAGTTTGTAACACGTTCTATAGCTGTAGATCTAACATGTTTATTTGTGTCTGTATTATTTTTATTAATTGCTCACTCTACAGGACATAGCTGTGGGTTTCCATGAGGCGCTGGGTAACGAGTGGCATCCATTTTGTGAACCCGCTCTGTGATTGATTCTGGCCTGCTACTGTACTGTATGTGTACCATATGGTGCATAGAGCTCACTTATCCCCATAGCTGCTGTGTATTTTAGATAGCGAAATGAGATGCTCATGCAGCTATGTCTTGATTTATGTAAAACCTTTGTACACACTTCTATTTAATGTGACGGTACAGTATATTACAATAGATTAAACTTTTTTTTTTACTAATGTGTCAGTAAAAAATAAACATGTAATCACACTTTGGGAATTGAACTCGAGACTCATAGCATGGGAAGCGGTACACTTCACCACTCGGGCACGACGCCTCATGATAAACAAGCTCATGTGTAAATGTACTGTAAGCAGTGATCCCTTCTGATTGTTTTTTGTTTATACCGTTTTGGAACTTGGACGCTCATATTGTACAAAACACGTACTGTACATACTTTAACGTTAATGCATGACAGTATTGCTTCAACACATCAGTTGCGTCTTCATCTGTTTACAAAATTGGAACTTGGATGCTCACATACAGTAACATGGCAATGGAAAAGTGTTTTAACATGTTCGTTTGCGTCTGTATAAACTTTTTTTTTTACTATCTCCGACTGACCATTGGACTGTGTGTACAGTATACAGTATGTACATTCGTCACTGACCATTTGCCAGAGCTTGTAGATCAATCCATCGCTATTCACTCTAAAGTACTGGATTTGTGGAGCATTAGCCACTCAGTGCTGGAGATGTGTATTGCATGCTGAGTATGTAGTCGTGCCTCAACGCGCCTGTCCGTGCATAAACTCAGCAACCTAAGCTATCGCTTAGGTGCAACTAAACCTCCATCTAAGCAGAGAAATGGCAAAGATGAGGGAGGCACCATCTGTAGCTTTTATGGTAGGTTTTTGTCTACCTGTTTATAGGGGATCGGTATGAAATACCTCCAATCAGAATCCCGACGGTCGAAATCCCGACAGCAATTGACCGATGGTCAATCCAGACACGGTCAAAATCCCAACATGGACAAAATACCGACATTTAAAATACCGACAAGGTCAAAATGCCGACATGTAAAATGCCGACAGGTCAAAATACCGACATGCGGTTTTCATTTTTTGTATGTCGACATAGGTCGACATGGACACCATATAAGTGTACCGCATACCCTCGCATGGCTCGCTGCGCTCGCCATGCTTCGGGCACGGTGCCTCGCTGCACTCGCCACACTATTATATTCCCCCCTCCAGGTCCACTGAGATGGTAAAGTATGAACAAGTCGGTTTCAATGGAAAAAATCATGAAAAACTCAAGTCGGTATTTTGACCTGCCAGCATTTTACATGTTGGTATTTTGACCTTGTCAGTATTTTAAATGTCGGTATTTTGTCCATGTCGGTATTTTGACCTTGTCGGGATTTTGACTGTCGGTCAATTGCTGTCGGGATTTCGACCATCGGGATTTTGATTGGAGGTAAATTGACTGCATCCCGTTTATAGGGCGGTACCCAGAGCTGTATTAAAGCATTGGGGGACCCGGGGTACTTAAGACAGGAGGGCCCTAAGGTCTTAAATTAAAATTATAATAAAAATACATGACACAAATACTGTGTATATATATATATATATATATATGATACTGAAACTACACCCTCCCCGGTGGTGCCTTAACCTAAGTTTCCAAACCTAAACACCTTTCCCGAAGACTAAGCCTTACCCTCTCCAGGGTGCTTAAACCTATGCCTTCCTCACCACAGTCTAAACTTAGCCCCCCCCTCCCTGCAGCTTAAACTAACCCCCCCACACCCCCTCCATGGCTTACCTCTCCAGCGGCCCAGCAAACACTCTGGTGGTCAGGATTCAGGCGCCGGGATTTTTATCCCTTTCGAGATGCTGGCATTGGCATTCCGAGCAGTGTCAGGATTCTGCGGTCAGTATTTTGACTGCTGGGATCCTGACCAGATCCAAGTTTGGTCATGTCTCCGGATGAATTTAGCACCAATTCTTTAGCTGCAGCGGTGGGTTATTTCATATCTGAGATAAAGGTTTTGGGTTATTGGAAGTCATCAGTTTTTTTGCAAATACATCCTTCTAGAAAAGCGATTGCTCCTCTACATATGGCATGCTAACCAGAGGTATTAGACTATTAGACTACTGGCTGTGTTTTGCAGGATCTGTGAGGGATCTATTTTTCTTACAGAGAGGCATCAAGTAGTTTAGTTTAAAACAAAAATTATATAAAGAAAAGTTCCTGTAGGTTTTTTGCTTAATCGCTTTGTGTTACTAACCTCATTGTGTTGTCGTTCCATGTTTTTTTCTTACATCGTCGGCTGTGTGGGCATGTTTTTAGCTTTGTGTGTTCAGAATGTATCCCATCTATTATTGGATTGTGTTTTTTTTTTAACTCTTTATAGCCTGTTTTGAAAATAGGCCCATGTGGAACATTGGGAATAAGTTTTTTTGTGGAGGGGGGGGGGGGGGGGGGGGGCGGCATCTGAATCAACTACAGCATATGATTTGGCCTGGTTTCTGTTTTCTGGTTTCTGGCTGAGTTCTAGTGGCATGATATGGGGAGATTTGAAGGGGTGTTTGTTGGCTGCGGTAAGGTTTTATCTCTACTTTGAGCAATGAAGATGGGAGAGGTCATGGATGAGCCTCTGTGTAAGGTCAGCTCTGCCATTTCTCGTATTTTCTTTTTTCATTGTTGTGTTGTGATTGGGCATATTCTCATTAGGTTTAGGGAAGCACATCTCTTTAATCCAGATGGTGTTCACAGTTGAGGGTGTTCTGGAGTTGGTTTAGGTGAATTGTTAGTTTATGGTGGCTGCTTTGCTATGGCGGTAGAATGGCTGCATGCTTTTCTGTACTGTTATATATTATTTTATTATTATTATTACCAGTTATTTATATAGCACACACATATTCCGCAGCGCTTTACAGAGAATATTTGGCCATTCACATCGGTCCCAACCCCAGTGGAGCTTACAATCTATATTCCCTACCACATGTACATGCGCACACATTCATACTAGGGTTAATTTTTGTTGGGATCCAATTGACCTACCAGTATATTTTTGGATTGTGGGAGGAAACCGAAGTACCCGGAGGAAACCGACGCAAGTACGGGGAGAATATACAAACTCCGCACAGGTAGAGCCAAACCCCGCACAGGTAGAACCATGGTGGGAATCGAACCCATGACCTCAGTGCTGGGAGGCAGTAATGCTAACCATTACACCATCCGTACTGCCCCAAGTATCTTAGTGGGTGCACTCTCCTATGAATTAACACAAGCCCGTTCTGGTGTGTTATTTGAGTTGAAGAGTAGAACACCAATGTGTGAATTATATGAGTGAATTTTGAAGTATTATTTTTTCATCTGTTCTTGGTCCATCACCATACTAACTGTAATCACCCAATAAAAGTGATAAAATAAATTGTATTTGGCAAGAGTACGTAACTATGCACCTCCGATCATGTTTTATCGGATGAAAACTGGTCGAATCAAAGGATTGCTTTGTATGTGTTTAATATTCATCCAATTTGATGGTGCCATATCGGACCAAAACAGAAGTGTGTATCTCCTTTGACTGTTCTGCTGTCCGATCTTTCAATCTTCTTCTGCAGCAGCACCGCTTTTATGATCATTCTTAATGAACTGCATGGATCAGTATGATCTGCGCAGACTTTAAAAAAAAAAAAGAATAAAGGGTTAATTTAAAAAAATATGAGTGGGGTCACCACCACAGACTATAACTAGCCCCAGACTTCGCAGCCTGGGCTGGCATGGAAATTTAGGGGGATAATATTGGCATGGGGTTCCCCCTATTTTCTTATAACCAGTACTGGGGTTTGCCCTATAGCGGGGGAACACAGAGTATTGGGTCCCTCCACCATAAAAGCAACCAGCCCCAAACTGGTAATCCCAGGGCTGGAATTCCTTGGAAAGTGATGACCCCAAAATAAAATAGAGCCCTCCCACTAGAGGAGCAGCCACCCCTGGTGGCAGTGTGTGCGGGGTTAATAATAAAATAATAGATAAAATTGTTCATTACTAGTGGACTACAGGTCCAAACAAGCCTGCCGCAGCATACCTACACTTATGGAACAAGTGCCAGCATTCCCAGACATCTGTAAAGAAAATATTAAAATAAATACAGAACACGGACACTGACTTTTGTAGTCTTTTATTTAAAAAAATAGTAATAATTAGAAAAATATGTACAGTATATACTTACAAACCCATGTGTGGCCTCCTTTTCTATCCATGTAGGCATCCATAGGTCTTCAGAACATACAAAAATGAGAAGCCCCATGCACTCTACAGGGTACAGTGCCTTACCCCAAAATGACTGGGTCACTAGTGGTCACTGTCACTGAACTGCATGGGTAAGTGCTGATTGGCTGAGAGCTATTTTCCCTTACCAGTCTAGGCTGAGAGGTCCGGGATCGGTTATGAATTGGGAGGGAGGGGAGAGTTTAATCCCAGACATTTTTTTTTAATTGACTCTTTATTCTGTGTTTAGCACAAGCCTGCACATACTGTATCATACTCATATGTGCAGTGGATTCAGCTTGCCCACAATATAAGAGCTATTACTGGGGGAGTTTACATATGGCCTGAAATCTGTAGAGTGTGTACAGTGATACAATCATTTCACCTGATATTTTGGTCAGATGGGGGTCGAAGATCGGAAATTTTACTAAACACATTATTTTTTTTATGCATTGTGGGTTTATATAGGTAACAACTTCAAAAACTCCACCCCCTGCCCTGAAGGGCCGGATGTGGTGACAAACGAATGTGTGCTTGTATTTTAAAACATATCGCCATTAAGATAAAATAGCGTCCAGCCTTAGTACATTCACATATGATTAATACAAAATATGTAACAATAATAAACAGTACATATTTCTCATAGTAGTGCCAAAAAAATCCATATCATCATCTAAAAGATGAAATGGTTAATGGGTGTGATATTAAATAGAACCTCTTCATGGGTTAATGAAAGGCCCCTGTGGGATCAATCTATATAATCAGATTACGTTACACTGTGTCTTAAATAGTAACATAGTAAACACGATTACTGATGTAACTAAAGCACAATCATTTATTAGATATAATATCTATTGCATAATGTCAAATATGAAAAACAGTAAAGCATGAAAAATCATGATCCTAATGAATGGGTAGCCCAGCCTATATCAAACAAACCAAAGGGTTTGTACAAACCAAAGCTGTGTCCACTATAGTTAATATTGGAAATCCTAAATGGGCTGTCTTACCACATGTAATGTCAAACCTCTGAATATGTCCAACAGAACCCTACTCCCTCCTACAGTATACTGCTCACACTAATGCACCATCACACCTACCCTACTCCCACCTACACTGTTCACACTAATGCGTCCTCACACCTACAAAACCCTACTCCCTGTTGCCAGATAGGTAAATGTTTGCATAAAATATAATTTAGAATCAGAAATATTGTCTGAATTATAATATAATTAATGATGAACAGGGATTTTAACCAAATAGGAGTATGTATGTAAATATATATATATATATATATATGTATGTATATATATATATATATATATATATATATATATATAGTTACACCAGGGGCTTATTCAAGAAATCCAAAATGACAGTGTTTATTAACTCACATAGTGGAAGCCAGTGTGGCGGTCAACGTTTCGGTCACAGAGCGTGACCTTCCTCAGGACACAATCCCACAAGAGAGACAAGTACATCCACCATAGTGACCAGATCCTTCTCATATACCCCTGGTAATCTATTTGAAATGGGCCACGCCTCCCCGCATCATTTGCGGGCGGAAGTGAAGCCAAGCTACACTCTATGTTCTAAAAAACCACCTCTAACAAACACTACAAATACTTTATTCCTTGGGTGGACTGGACATGTAAACTGGCGCTTCTAAGTATACTTACAGCAGCCCAAATCCTTCATTTCTGTAGCGCTCACGGCACCTGCACTTCCGCTTTGCATTCCACAGCTACCGGAAGTCGGGGAGGCATGCGTTCCTTCCATACACTTCTATATGCAGAAGTGTCCCTCTAGTATGTACTACAGCTTCCTGTCAACAGGACCCACTTATCAATAGTTCCTATCTCCAAATATACTAGTACATATTCCCTGATTATTTAACCTCTTAGTGGATACCAAATAGACATAACACAGGCAATTACATTTTTCTCCTATGGCCATTTCAATAGATCCCAGCTGTACCGGAGGTATCTAGTATACAGTACAAGATATAGACATAAAACACTCACATATAACATTAATATATACAACATATGAAGTGCATAACATCTAAAGTGCATAACAGGCTCTACTTAAATATCTTCCCCCACAGCCACACCAAACAATTCAGTGTAGCTATGGACCATGCATTTAAAGTACAAACAATTGTCAATCAAAAAACTACTCATAATCAAAAGACCATTAACGAATTCCTTCAGAGAAAAAAATATGTATCTCTAGAGAAAAATATGAAGATGTTTGTACTCATTCAGACCCCTAGGTGCTATCATGTCCAATTTATGGATCCATCTTGCCTCTTTTTTAAGCAATAATAGACCCCGATCACCTCCTCTTTTTGTAGTAGGTACTGTATCGATCATCATATAGCGCAAGGTGGATAATTGGTGTCCCAATTTCAGAAAGTGAGCTGCAACTGGTTTATCTGTATTTAATCTTGCATAGGCCAATCTAATGTCAGAGCGATGCTGATTCATACGTTCATGAAATGTTCTTGTGGTCTTCCCCACGTACACTAACCCACATGGGCATTGTAGGAAATAGATAACGTGGTCCATCTGGCATGTTAACCTGCATCTTATCACGATCCTACTCCCATTATGCGGATGTGGGAACAATTTGCCAGTGATCATAGATGCACAGGTTGTACACCCCAAGCACCGATAATAACCATTCTGTGATTGTAACCATCCTGGCTTTTCTGGTACTTGAGGGTAATTGTTGGTTCGTTATAGCAGGTCCTTCAAATTAGGGCCCCTCCGTACCCCAAACCTTGGTTTAGAGCTCAAAGAACCCATTCTGGGTTCTGTATTCAACAATGGCCAGTGTTTCTTAATCGATCTTTGCACAGACCGCAGGTTGGTGTCACATTTTACACTGATTACCATTTTATCATTGTCTCCCGTGGCCACCTGATCTTTCTTTCCACTCTCGTACAGTCTTCTTGCCCTGGTGAGGCACTTGTTGATGATCTTTGGTTTATAGTCTCGATCCACAAAACTCTGTTTGGTCACCAGTATTTGTTCTTCTGCCAGCTCCATTTCTGAATTATTGCGCAACACGTGCATAAATTGGGATATTGGAAGTCCATACTTAAGTTCATCCGGATGATGGCTGGTCGCTTGTAGCAACGTATTTCGATCTGTATCTTTTCTAAACAAGGTATATGCCAACCTACCACCTTTTTTAAAAATTGTAATGTCCAAGAAATTCATCCTAGATTTATCAGCACATGCCATAAAGCGAATCGGGATCTCTAGGGTATTCAGCGAGTCAACCATCTAAAAAAACTCTACCTCTCCTTTCCGCCAAATCATGAAAATATCATCTATAAAACGATGATAATAAATGATATCCTGTCCAAATTTTTTCCAAAATATGGCTTATCTCATAGTGATCCATATAGATGTTAGCATATGCAGGTGCCAGGTTCGAACCCATGGCTGTCCCTGATACCTGCATATAATAATCATCACGGTATACAAAATGATTTAACGTCAAAACCTTTTCCAACAGAATCACCACAAACTCAATTGGTGGACCTGAGAAAGGACCCTTAATGAGGGACTGCTTTACACAATCTATCCCCTCTTTATGAGGTATTACAGTGTATAGTGAACTCATGTCCATTGTAGCCAATAGACATCCCTCTGGCAAATTGTTTAACTTCTGGATCCCTCCCAAAAAATCACTTGTGTCACGGAAATAGCTGTCAATACTTTTGACACAAGGCTGTAGATAGAAATCCACCAATTGAGTCAGTGGCTGCAACACCGATTCCCTCACCAAAATAATCGGCCTGCCAGGGGGACTGATTAACGACTTATGCACCTTTGGCAGTGTATACAATAAAGGACATTTAGGGTAGTCAACTTTTAAAAATTTTGACATCATTTCATCAATCCAACCATTAACACATGCCAGGTCAATAAGCTGATCTACCTCCTTTTTAATCCTAGTCACAGGACTAAATGAAATCATCTTGTACATATGATCATCACTTAATTGTCTTTTAATCTCCAAATTATATTTATCATGATCCTGCAGATCAACTGCCCCGCCTTTATCCACTTTTCTTATAACAAGCAAGCAGCTATTGTGGAGTTTTTTCAATGCTTCTCTCTCAACAACACTTAAGTTGTCAAATCTATTTTGACTGACCTTATTATTTTCCAATACATCATTATTTACCGTTCTTAGAAAATTTGTAATACTTGGATTATCTGTATTCGGATCAAATTTACCTGGTTTCCTAAAAATCTCAGTGGTCTGTACAGTTCTAGTATTAACACAATCATTAAAATATTCTTTAAGCCTTAATTTTCTTCCCATTTTTTAGTGGTCTACTGACCAATCAAAGGGTCAAAATTACAGGTTGGTATAAAGCTCAAACCCCGACTAAGCAATGAGTGTTCAGCTGGAAACAACTGATAGCTGGAGAGATTAAAAATTAATTCTTCTTTCCCTTTTTGGTCTTTGTTTGTGGCCGCCCCTCCTTGGGTGCGGCCTTTGGGACTCTCTCCTGTACGTGATCTGGTGGCCAATCCTAAACAATTACTACCAGAGGAAAGCCATGTGTCAAAGTGACCTGACTCTGATGCTGAGTTAGAAGATGCAGTGTCAGAAATAAAGGCCCTCTGTTGTCTCCTAAAACATGGACCAAATTGTCCCCCTCTGGAAACTCGGTCTCCAGACAACCACCTATATACGTTATGGGTCTTATAGCCTTGTTCCACCGTTTCTAATTTCTTACGTTTAAACGAGATAATATCTGCCTTATATTTATCAATCTGCACCTTCAGTTATCCAGCCACGTCTCTGTTTTATCTGCTACCAAAACAGGGGAGAAATCTCTTTTAAATGATGTAATTTCCTCTCTTGTCTTTTTTAATTCTAATCCAACTTCCTCAATTACTAGCAGGAGTAAATCTAACGAACATTTATTTAGTATTCCGCACCATCGGCTACAGAAACCTGGGTTTCTGCATCCTATGGTCGGAGTATTTACTATTCTAAATCCTCTTGGTATCCACTTAGTTATAATGTATTCCAAGAGGAATTGACCATGTAAAACTAGGTCTTTGTTTCTCCTCTTTAATCTATTTAATTTATTATAGATATCAGATGGACTCTGTCCTGGTAAAGCCTCAAACTCTAATTGGTCAAATAATACCCTTGTTGAGTCATCATCCGTTAAAATAATCTGAACATTTTCTGTTTCACTTAACAAATCATCACTCAAAAAACCTTGGTTGACGAACATAGTGGTCCCTCAATGCATTTAACAATCAAGTAGAGCCTTTTTTTTTTTTAAAACAACTAAAAAAACAATAAACATTAGTGAATACACCTGTATCATACCTGTTTAGGATCACAGTAAAGATATTTCTAAATATACAGCACAATAAAAAATTGCTTTAGAGAATTATTAATTTATCAGGGTGCCCATCCAAGAAAGAAAAAATATTTCAAATAATTTCCTCCTTCAAATATCTTTGGTAGGTTGGCACTCACTTATATCAAAGACATCAACTGCCTGGGTGCACTTCAATGCATTCCTTCATGAAATCCATATCCATATAGTTCCAGAAAAAGGCACTCACCAGGGACTTATTCAAGAAATCCAAAAGGACAGTGTTTATTAACTCACATAATGGAAGCCAGTGTGGCAGTCAACGTTTCGGTCACAGAGCGTGACCTTCCACAGGACACAATCTCACAAGAGAGACAGGTACATCCACCATAGTGACCAAAACCTCCTCATATACCCCTGGTAATCTATTTGAAATAGGCCACGCCTCCCCGCATCATTTGCGGGCGGAAGTGAAGCCAAGCTACACTTTATGTTCTAAAAAACCACTTCTAACAAACACTACAAATACTTTATCCCTCGGGTTGGACTGAACATGTAAACTGGCGCTTCTAAGTATACTTACAGCAGCCCAAATCCTTCATTTCTGTAGCCCTCGCAGCACCCGCACTTCCGCTTTGCATTCCACCGCTACCGGAAGTTGGGGAGGCGTGCGTTCCATCCATACACTTCTATATGCGGAAGTGTCCCTCTAGTATGTACTACAGCTTCCTGTCAACAGGACCCACTTATCAATAGTTCCTATCTCCAAATATACTAGTCCATATTCCCCGATTATTTAACCTCTTAGTGGCTACCAAATAGACATAACACAGGCAATTAAATTTTTCTCCTATGGCCATTTCAATAGATCCCAGCTGTACCGGAGGTATCTAGTATACAGTACAAGATATAGACATAAAACACTCACATATAACATTAATATATACAACATATAAAGTGCATAACATCTAAAGTGCATAACAGGCTCTACTTAAAAATCTTCCCCCACAGCCACACCAAACAATTCAGTGTAGCTATGGACCATGCATTTAAAGTACAAACAATTGTCAATCAAAAAACTACTCATAATCAAAAGACCATTAAAGGATTCCTTCAGAGAAAAAAATATGTATCTCTAGAGAAAAATATGAAGATGTTTGTACTCGTTCAGACCCCTAGGTGCTATCGTGTCCAATTTATGGATCCATCTTGCCTCTTTTTTAAGCAATAATAGACCCCGATCACCTCCTCTTTTTGTAGTAGGTACTGTATCGATCATCATATAGCGCAAGGTGGATAATTGGTGTCCCAATTTCAGAAAGTGAGCTGCAACTGGTTTATCTGTATTTAATCTTGCATAGGCCAATCTAATGTCAGAGCGATGCTGATTCATACGTTCATGAAATGTTCTTGTGGTCTTCCCCACATACACTAACCCACATGGGCATTGTAGGAAATAGATAACGTGGTCCATCTGGCATGTTAACCTGCATCTTATCACGATCCTACTCCCATTATGCGGATGTGGGAACAATTTGCCAGTGATCATAGATGCACAGGTTGTACACCCCAAGCACCGATAACAACCATTCTGTGATTGTAACCATCCCGGCTTTTCTGGTACTTGAGGGTAATTGTTGGTTCGTTATAGCAGGTCCTTCAAATTAGGGCCCCTCCGTACCCCAAACCTTGGTTTAGAGCTCAAAGAACCCATTCTGGGTTCTGTATTCAACAATGGCCAGTGTTTCTTAATCGATCTTTGCACAGACCGCAGGTTGGTGTCACATTTTACACTGATTACCATTTTATCATTGTCTCCCGTGGCCACCTGATCTTTCTTTCCACTCTCGTACAGTCTTCTTGCCCTGGTGAGGCACTTATTGATGATCTTTGGTTTATAGTCTCGATCCACAAAACTCTGTTTGGTCACCAGTATTTGTTCTTCTGCCAGCTCCATTTCTGAATTATTGCGCAACACGTGCATAAATTGGGATATTGGAAGTCCATACTTAAGTTCATCTGGATGATGGCTGGTCGCTTGTAGCAACGTATTTCGATCTGTATCTTTTCTAAAAAAGGTATGTGCCAACCGACCACCATTTTTAAAAATTGTAACGTCCAAGAAATTCATCCTAAATTTATCAGCACATGCCATAAAGCGAATCGGGGTCTCTAGGGTGTTCAGCGAGTCAACCATCTCTAAAAACTCTCCTTTCCGCCAAATAATAAAAATATAATCTATAAAACGACGATAATAAATGATATCCTGTCCAAATATTTCCAAAATATGGCTTCTCTCATAGTGATCCATATAAATGTTAGCATATGCATGTGCCAGGTTTGAGCCCATGGCTGTCCCTGACACCTGCATATAATAATCATCATGGTATACAAAATGATTTAACATCAAAACCTTTTCCAACAGAATCACCACAAACTCAATTGGTGGACATGAGAAAGGACCCTTAATGAGGGACTGCTTTACACAATCTATCCCCTCTTTATGAGGTATTACAGTGTATAGTGAGCTCACGTCCATTGTAGCCAATAGACATCCCTCTGGCAAATTGTTTAACTTCTGGATCCCTCCCTTGTGTCACGGCCATAGCTGTCAATACTTTTGACACAAGGCTGTAGATAGAAATCCACCAATTGAGCCAGTGGCTGCAACACTGATTCCCACGCCGAAATAATCGGCCTGCCAGGTAGACTGATTAGCGACTTATGCACCTTTGGCAGTGTATACAATAAGGGACATTTAGGGTAGTCAACTTTTAAAAATTTTGACATCATTTCATCAATCCAACCATTAACACATGCCAGGTCAATAAGCTGATCTACCTGCTTTTTAATCCTAGTCACAGGACTAAACGAAATCATCTTGTACACATGATCATCACTTAATTGTCTTTTAATCTCCAAATCATATTTATCATGATCCTGCAGAACAACTGGTCCGCCTTTTTCCGCTTTTATTATAACAAGCGAGCGGTTATTACAGTTTTTTCAATGCTTCTCTCTCAACAACACTTAAGCTGTCAAATCTATTTTGAGTGACCTTATTATTTTCCAATACATCATTATTTACCATTCTTAGAAAATTTGTAATACTTGAGTTATCTGTATTCGGATCAAATTTACCTGGTTTCCTAAAAATCTCAGTGGTCTGTACAGTTCTAGTATTAACACAATCATTAAAATATTTTTTAAGCCTTAATTTTCTTCCCATTTTGTAGTGGTCTACTGATGGGTCTTTCTCAAGACTGGCTTGTATACAATAAATATTCGATGGCATCTTGAATGTACATATCAGTATAATAGTTAGCAGGATAATCACAAAAGTGGGTGTCACGGCCAACCTCAGGACACGATGTGTAAGTAATGTTTTAATACTGGAGTATTGATCACTCAGGCTGCCTTCGAGTCATCAGCTCAGAACAATAGACATAAATAGTTCTTGAAATCACCAACTAAAGCTGGAGTCATCACAGAATCCAAGACCAATCCATAATGCTCACAATCAGGCATCAGCATAAACAATATAACGGGTAGCTGTTCTACCCATTCTTCGCACTGGAGTTTCTGATTTTTACGGTTGTACATATAAAATTAGTGTAAAAAATTTGGTAAATCTATAGAGATGTAAATTTGAGATGTGTTAATGTAAGTAAATATTAATCCATGTTTCTTGGCATTACCCGAGGAGCCCCCGTAGCAGATACGGTAAAAAGTGACAGGACCATTTTTGAAGTTTATTAAATTCTACACACTGGAGGTGCAATCCAGATTTTGATCTGATTGTCTGTTTGGGTGTTACTGTTCATGCAACGCAAGCCACGCATCGGTAATGACGTAATTATTCCAACCCCCCTTTCATCCACTTAGGGGAGGTTTATTAAAATTCTAATTACGTAGTTTTCCTGTTTCCCATTTGCAGAATACCTATGTTACATTTCAGCATCCTAACATATAGGGAAGTAAGAGAATTAGTGATGAGTCAGTCAGTGCATGAGTGAGGGCATTTGAATTTATATATAAATAAATATACTGTATATATTTTTTTATTACTGCAGGAATTCCCAAACTCGGTCCTCAAGCCACACTAACAGTGTAGGTTTTAGTGATGAGTTACTAATTAAGTCACCTGTGCTGAAGCCTGGATATGACTAAAACCTGGACTGTTAGTTGCCTTGAGGAACGATGTTAGGAATGCCTGTTCTACTGTAAGGAATATATGAAATAGGTTGAATGTATTAGTTACATGAGTAGAGAATTTGGTAGCATGTATAAATATGGATATATATAGTGGTGTTTTATTGCAAATTATAGGTCATTGTGTTGGAGACAGATTTTCACTATGTAAGTCATATAGCCACAATACACAATACATGATACACTGGACATCACACCAATTGATTCCATTCATAAGTCAGTTCTGCTTAATTTCCCCAAACACCCCCTATGTGATATGAATCCCACATTTCACAATAAGTCCTGTGCTTGCGTAATGCAATAGAGGGCGTATTTCCCTTCCATGCCATTATTCATATCCTTATTAATCAAATAATCGATGTCTGATTTCTGTTATATCAAACACAATTTAGAGCAAGCATGTAGCAATATGTCTGATCATAGGTAGTGTGAACAGGTTTCAGGCCATCAATGAAGTTAGGTGTGTGAATTAGAAGTCTGTTCACTTGAGTCTAGAATGGTTAATATGGATACTAGTATGTGCAGGGGAGTATTTAGATGCAAAGTTAAAGATCATAATCAAAGATCTGCATACCTTTAGGAAGTGTATGAACCAGCTGGTCTATTGTCCAGTATAGGCCCAGCTAGGGATCATATATTAGCTATTACGAAAATAAATCACATCTACTGATAAACATGGTCTAAACCACTTCAGGCAAAACTTGTCAACACAACAGTAGTTTGGATGAAAATACATTCTGAATTTTATAATACTCTCCATGCTTGAAGCAGAGTGAGCCAAGTTGGCATAGCACAGTTTATGGCACCATGCCTGCGTGAGCAGGACAATCCAGCTTAGTTCAGTCGGACAGATGTATTAACCTTGAGAAGGGATAAAGAAGTGATAAAGCAGTGATAAGTAGTATGGATGGTGTAATAATTAGCATTACTGCCTCACAGCACTGAGGTCATGGGTTTGATTCCCACTATGGCTCTAACTGTGTGGAGTTTGTATATTCTCCCCATACTTGCGTGGGTTTCCTCCGGGTACTCTGGATTCCTCCCACAATCCAAAAATATATTGGTAGGTTAATTGGCTCCCTACAAAATTAACCCTAGCGTGAATGTGTGTGTGTACATGTTGTAGGGAATATAGATTGTAAGCTCCACTGGGGCAGGGACTGATGTGAATGGCCAAGTATTCTCTGTAAAGCGCTGCGGAATATGTGTGCGCTATATAAATAACTGGTAATAAATAAATAAATAATAAGCGCAATGTGATAACGCACCATCAAATCATTATGGATTTGAAAAATGACAGGAACTGACTGGTTGGTTCATTATCACCTTCCACTTATCACTGCTTTATCACTTATTTTTCCCTTCTCCAGGCTTAATACATCTGCCCCAGTGTTTGTTTTATGACACCTTGGAAAGTAAATGGCAAACCTATAATTATCTATTGCATTATCTAAAACACTATTAGAATATACCAGCTAATGGCTAAGTATCAGGTATATAAGTTCATGAGTTCAGTCAGGAGTAGTTAAGTAAGGAGGGAGTCAGAAGAGAAGAAGCTAGGTAGAAACATAGAATTTCAAGAACCACTTGGCCCATTTAGTCTGCCCCCCCCCCCCTTTTTTTACCATATTTTTATCTCAAACCTTATTTGATCCTTATTTCTTTGTAAGGCTATCCTTATGTCTATCCCATGCATGTTTCAATTGCTCTACTGTCTTAGCCTCTACCACCTCTGATGACAGGCTATTCCACTTGTCCACTACCCTCTCTGTGAAGTAATTTTTTACTCAAATTTCCCCTGAACCTCCCCCTCTCCAGTCTCAGTGCATGTCCTTGTGTCCTATTGCTTCTCTTCATTTGGAGAATGTTTCCTCCTGGACACTTAGTAAAAACCCTTGATATATTAGAAAGTTTCTATCATGTCCCCCATTTCCCTTCTCTGCTCCAAACTATACATATTGAGATTTTTTTATTCTTTCTGGATATGTTTTGTGATGCCATGCACCATTTTAGTTGTCCTTCTTTGTACAGTCTCTAATGTATTAACATCCTTTTGAAGATATGGCCTCCAGAATTGAACACAGTATTCTAGATGAGGCCGTACCAATGACCTATACAATGGCTGTTGCTGATTCCTCTCCCAATGCAGCCAAACATCTGATTATCCTTCCTCATTGCTTTGTTACATCGCTTACCTGCCTTTTAGGTCACCTGAAATAGTGACTCCTAGATCTCTTTCCTCCTCAGTAGTTTCCAGTATAGTGCCATTAATACTATATTTAGCCTTTGGATTTTTGAGACCCAAGTGCATGATTTTGCATTTTTTGGCATTAAACTGTAATTGCCACGTTCTTGACCATTTCTCAAGTCTACCTAGATCCTCATTCATTTTATCCTAGTATCTAATCCCAAGCTTCCAAGTTTATTTTGAAGTCTGTCGGAGATGGTGATACACAGGAGGAATGGTCCTTAGGTATAGTAGAGATGAATATTCCGTCATGATATTGTAACTATGTAACTACGTACTTGCAAGTATGCAATTTATGTTAGTAATCGTCTAAATTTGTTAGATTGTTTCATGTTGTTTTATGTCCCATAATTAAGGAAGCATAAATATTATTAGTATATTTGTCACCACTGTGTATATCTTATTCTGTATGATTTGATGTGCCTGTAAATAAACAATCACATGATAAGAGCGGTATTCTCAATTCTGAACTCTCTAAGGAATAATAACTTCATAATTTCATAAGTCATATGTATAAGGACTACACTTAGTTTGTAAGCCTGACACAACATATGTACAGATATATGTGATAAACACATATTAATTAAAATATATCTATATATTAATAATCATATATGATATATTAAATATTAATATAATATATAATTTATAAATATGATTCCATAACTCAATACTCCCACCTACTCTACTCACACTAATACATCCTTACACCTACAGTACCCTACTCCCACCTATACTACTCACACTAATGTACCCCCACATCTATCCTACAATCCTCCCAACTATACTTCCCACACAAATACAACATCACACCTATGCTACCAGTACTACTTACATTAATGCACCCTCACAGCTACCTGGGATCTTCAGTGAATCCCTTCCACCTACTGTATACTACTCATACTAATGTACCATCACACTTACCCTACTTCTGCTTATAGCACTAACTCTAATACACCCTCACACCTACCCTACTCCCACCTATACCATCCACAATAATTTACCCTCACATCTACTCTACTACCACCCACACTACTCCCACACTAATGCTCCCTCACAACTGTCCCAGGGCAGGATATACCATGTTTTGCATATTGCATGCAATAAATCCCCCCACTTATCGCATGCATAGCAGTGTTTATTAACACCATATGCATGTCGTTTTCTGAAAATCTACTCAAAGGACAGCTCTTTTGCTAAAAGGAATTCCAGAACTAAGACCTGGGAGTCCTACTGTGTATGCGTGCCTGTCGGACAGTGTATTCCCAAACTGTGGTGTGGCACTCAGTGGCGCACCCAGGGGGGTTTCTGAGTACCCAGAAACCCCCCCTTGATAAACCAAATAAATTTTATTGCTAATTGTGGCTTACGAGTGTAGCTCCGCCCACTCACGGCATTAGACTCCGCCCGCTCGCTGCATTTTGCCGCGATTCGCGGACCCTCCGGGTAGAGCTACACACACTGACCTCTCTCAGCCAGCTGCAGGTGAACCAGAGCTAATGGTCACAACAAGTCTTGAGGCTGCCTACGCTGAATGTAACTACCACACAGACTGATCCCTTCCTAGCTGACCTCCGTAAGGAACCTCTCCTTTCAATAAACCATTGCTTCATATTCATGAGGGCTTTAAAAACAGTATACAGTACCAACATTTTTGTACATGTGCACTGATTTTTTAGCTTAATGCATTATATATATATATATATATATATATATATATACAAAACAGATACTCTCCCTTTTGCGCTATTAAACAGAAAGTGAGAAAGGATTGGGTTAAGGCTGCCAAATTCCACTAAGTCCCTTGTTAGGAGGGACTAAAAAGATACAAATATGTGCCAATAGAGGAATGGGCGCACTTGGGTTGTTTTTCCACCCAATATTCAACGGGGAAAAACAGCAGTCTCCCTAAGATATTTACTCCTAATTTGTGAGCATAAAACCACATTTAACATGTTCCATGTAAAATTTATTACAACATAAAAGCAATGATACAAAACGGTATAGTATCTCTTCTTGCAGATAACACCATATAGTACAGAGGACCAGTTGAAATAACTTTGATAGATTCCTCCTTCTCCTTTGACAATTCGGAGATTTGATGTTTATGAACAAATAACCCGACGCGTTTCGTCTTACTCTAAGACTTCATCAGGGGTATGTCTCTAGTGCTTGATAAATACTGTTAGTGCATCAATAAAATGGCAATTACGTATTCTGGATACTTGAAAAAACCACACACCGGTGGGGTACACAGGTGAAAGTTAGATTAAGCCTTATGGTTAAGTGCTTGAATAACAAGTTCAAACGCATAGGCCTGAACGCAAGTTCAAATAGGTATGTGACCTTATGATTCAGGGATTTGGATAACAAGTTCAAATACACAGGTCTACCACAATTTCATATGCGTGTGTAACCTTGCCAGCAGCTACAATAGCTTCAATAGCTTCAATAGATTACACTGGTTGTGACTTGAAGCTATTGTAGCTGCTGGCAAGGTTACACACGCATATGAAATTGTGGTAGACCTGTGTATTTGAACTTGTTATCCAAATCCCTGAATCATAAGGTCACATACCTATTTGAACTTGCGTTCAGGCCTATGCGTTTGAACTTGTTATTCAAGCACTTAACCATAAGGCTTAATCTAACTTTCACCTGTGTACCCCACCGGTGTGTGGTTTTTTCAAGTATCCAGAATACGTAATTGCCATTTTATTGATGCACTAACAGTATTTATCAAGCACTAGAGACATACCCCTGATGAAGTCTTAGAGTAAGACGAAACGCGTCGGGTTATTTGTTCATAAACATCAAATCTCCGAATTGTCAAAGGAGAAGGAGGAATCTATCAAAGTTATTTCAACTGGTCCTCTGTACTATATGGTGTTATCTGCAAGAAGAGATACTATACCGTTTTGTATCATTGCTTTTATGTTGTAATAAATTTTACATGGAACATGTTAAATGTGGTTTTATGCTCACAAATTAGGAGTAAATATCTTAGGGAGACTGCTGTTTTTCCCCGTTGAATATTGGGTGGAAAAACAACCCAAGTGCGCCCATTCCTCTATTGGCACATATATATATATATATATATATATATATATATATTATATATATACATTTTTCAAGCCAAATTGACAAGTTAAATAGCACCAGGAAAAGCTAATGGGAACATAACTAATTGAATACATTATTTAAATATAAAGAGTAAATAATAATATAAAAATTATCTATATGTAAAACTACTGTAGGCTACTTGATTGAGGGGGTAATTCAGACCTGATCGCTCGCAAGTGTTTTTTTGCTGTCCTGTGTTCAGATACTTTGCCGCCTACAGGGGAGTGTATTTTTGCTGTGCAAGTGTGTGTTCGCATGTGTAGCTGAGCTGCACCAGAGCCGGCCATATGGATAGGCAAACTAGGCAATTGCCTAGGGCATTTGATATGTCTAGGGGCATCATCAGCTTCTACTGATTAAAATGATATGCGGCATGCCTATATTCTGTGTGTAGCATTTCATATGATTATGCAGATACAGCCACAGTCTCACACAGTACATAGGCATGCTGCATATCATTTTAATCAGCAGAAACTGCTTGTGCATCCTAGCCACATAGCAATGCAAATAAGATGCATTTTCATAAAAAGTGCCCGATGTTAGCATTGAGGGAAGATTTATGAGGACACATCTGTATCTATCCAAGCAGAGGCAGAGGTGTTAGTGGCAGTGTGAGTGCTGTGTTAGTGGCAGTGTGAGTGCTGTGTGCATGTGAGTGGGTTGGTTGTGCAGTAGTGTTCGGAATATTTGTAAGGAGCATTATGTGTGTCATGTAAAAATGCATTAATAATGTGCAACATACTGTATGTGTAAGGGGCACTATGTGTGTCATTATGTGTATAAGGGCATTAATAATGTGTGGCATATGTGTAACAGGGTACTACTGTACGTGTGTCATTATGTGTATAGGGGCACTAATAATGTGCAGCAAATGTGTAGGGGCACTATGTGTGTCATTATGTGTATAAGGGCATTAATATTGTGAAGCATATGTGTAAGGGACATTATGTGTAAAAGGGCATTAATAAAGGTTGTCATAATGTGTAAGGCGCATTATGTTTATAAGGACATTAATAATGTGTCTCATATGTGTAAGGGGCATTACTGTGCGGCATTATGTGTATAAAGTGCTCTACTATGTGGCGTTGCATATAGAAAGGGCACTACTGTGTCATCTAATGTGAATAAAGAGCAATAGGGTGTGGTGTCATGTGAATAAGGAGCAATTCAGTGTGATGTAATGTGAATAAGGGGCTCTACTGTGAGGAGTAACGTTTATAAGGTAAAGTGATACTACTGTGGGATGTAATATGAATTATGGATACTATCACATGTTCAAATGTGAATAAATTTGCAGTAGTGTGTGGCGTAATTGGAATTGGGGTTACTATTGTGTGGCCATGCCCCTTGCCAGCAAAAACACACCACTTTTTGGGCTGTGCACCAAATGTGCGAACTGTTCCTATTTAAAATATAGGGGGTACAAATACCAAAATAAGGACTGCTATGGAGGAGGGGTGATGGTGCTGGGAAAGAGGTGCAAGGTCAGAGGCGGAACCAGCGGTGGTGCTAGGGGGCACCAGCCAAAATCTTGCCTAGGGCATCATATTGGTTAGGGCCGGCTCTGAGCTGCACAAACTGATTTTGAGCAATCTCTGAGTAGCCCAGGACTTACTCAGACGCTGCGATCACTTCAGCCTGTCCGGGACCGGAATTGACATCAGACACCCACCCTGCAAATGCTCAGACACGCCTGCGTTTTCCCTGACACTCCCAGAAAATGGTCAATTGCCACCCACAAACGCCCACTTCCTGTCAATCTCCTTGCGATCGCCTGTGCAATCGCTTTTTTTGCACCAATGCCCGGTGCAGTCATCCGACGAGCCTGCGCATTGCGGTGCATACGCATGCGCAGTTCAGACCTGATCACAGGCTATGAGAAAACGCAGCCTAGCGATCAGGTCTGAATTACTCCCTGAGATATAAATATATTAATAGCACCTGAAGTCTAAAATCATAGTGAAGTGAGGTGTAGATAGGAGTTCGGTAATTATTACTGACAGCGGCAACCTCCATCCTCCGGAATGCCGGTAGCGGGGCGAGCGCTAAGAGTCCCCTTGCGGGATTGCTGCGCTCGCCACTCTGTGGGCATCCACGAGTGGAATAGCCCTGTTGCGCCGGGATTCCGGCTGGCGGCATTGTTGGTTGTTAGGATTCCGGAGTCGGTATCCTGACCGCCGGGATCTCAACAGCCGGCAAATTAAACGTATCCCATAGAAAGTGGGGAAATTTGTCTGATGGAAACCCCCCTTTACAAATCCTGCGTTTGCCCCTGGCACTAGGAGTGATCCTTTAGAATCCCTTCTGCGATTTATGCATAAAAAAACAATAGGCTTCTATAGGTCATGCCATCTATAGATGGCGTTGCCTATCGGGTACAAGCTCTGGAAACGTTCACTATCCAAAGCTTGACACATATGGGGAATGCCGTTGTACCGGTTTGACCGCATTTTTGTTTGTACATCCCTCCCCCAATCTCTACTCCAAGCTACTCTTTCCATCCTCTTGTTTCAAATGTCTTCTCTTTCAAATAGTATGTGAGCTCATGAGAAGGACCCATCCCTACCATGTGTTTTGATGCCTGTATTTATTTTTTCTAATTTATTTTTCCTGTTTTCTGTATTTCCTTACAAAATAATAATAATAATAATATTATTATTATTATTATTATTATTATATTATTATTATTATTATTATTATTATTATTATTGTAATGGCAGTTAGTATTACTTGTTAAAAGCTAAGAACAAGCAATTTATATGTTGCATGCAGTTTCATCGATCATGCTTATAGAAAAATAATATTAAAATCTAATCACAATCTAATTAACTGCACAGTGTGTCACTGATGTTCTACTGTAATTTGATGTAGTCTTATTTATGATTACAGTTAGATCTGCATTGCAGATTGCCTTGTATTTTCTAACGAAATGTAATATCAAACTGTGATATTTTCCCAAGGTAAGCAAAAATAACAGAAGCAGTGTACCTTAATATGTTCTTGTAAATTACAGCAACTGCCACTTAATGTATTGCTGCAGATACAGAATGAGCATGGAAAATGCTAATATTTGAGGATATTCTGTAATGTATTCTTTTGATAAGTCAGCTGTAGAAAACTAGAAAGCTGTATAATCAGAGTGTCAGTGTGTTACAGATCTTATTTTATTTTTCAGCGCAATCAGACCACAATTGTAAGACAAATCTACCAGGGGTGAGCACTGCACTGATTTATTTACTTGGAAATAAAAAAATAAAAAAAGAATTAAACAAAACCGGGACCTACAGTGAAAATTGTGTCTTTAGCTTATTGTTTTGCTTTGTTGGCTGGCTGATTAAAACAAATAAAAGGGTGATTTCTAAAAAAATAAAGAATAACCCCTTAACTGGTAACTGAAGCTTTTGCAAATATTTTATTTACCAATTGCAGTTATACATGAAGAGGGTGTTATAATATTCAGAGATACTGGAATAATTCCATATACTGAACAGTAATAGGTGTAAATTTGAATCCGGAAAAATTATGCTGCAATGTCAGGGGGTTTAAATGCAATTTTGATTTTGCATGCAGTGAAAATCCTACTCCATACCTCCCAACTGTCCTGATTCCAGCCGAACAGTCCCGCTATTCGGACACTGTCATGCTGTCCCACCCGTGTGTTGCTGTGTCCCCCAGGCAGGGTGGGGATGGGGGAGCCTTTGATCGCTGCTTGGCGAAACGGGTGGTCTTCACTTTGCCGCCGGTCAGGCTCCCGGCGACCACCGGCATACCGACAGTTCTTCTCCCTCTTGGGGGTCCCCGACTCCCCTGGAGGGAAAACAAATAGCGTGGGGAGCGCAGCGAGCCTGCAAGGGGCTCATTAGCACTCGCCCAGCTGTCGGTATGCCGGCGGTTGGGATTCCGGCGCCGGTATGCTGGTCACCGGGAGCCCGACCGCCGGCATAACATACTACACTCCTGTGAAACAGCTAGTGATTCCTGAATAGTTGAATAGAGAAGTGAGCCAGGGGGCTGCTCAGATGCTCGAGGAGAGCTGGGCTCACTCCCAAAATTATAAAAAACGGGTCATGCCACGAGGCCACACCCAGCTAGTTGAGGCCATGTCCACTCTCACTTGAGACCACACCCCTTTTTTCAGGTCACATGCGCCTCCGCCGCACAGTGGTCACGGTCTCGTAAAATCAAAAATTGGCAGGTGTACTACTCTTGTATGTTTACTAGCAAAGGGGCATAGTGGTCAGTTTGCTAAAAACAGCACTGTTGTTATGAGCTTGATTCCTGAACAGGGACCTATTTATGTGGAGATTTTATATTCCCATGTTAGGCTGGGTACACATTTGGCGATGTGCACCTGATATATCTTTGGATCCGGCGGATCGTACAATGTATCGTTCACATCGTCCACTGTGTATTCACTATATCATGAACGATGCGTGATCCCGTGGGTCGTTAATGATGTACAGTGGGGGTCATTCTGACCCGTTCGCTCGCTGCTTTTTATCGCAGGCGAGCGAACGGGTATCCACTGCGCACTACGGCGTCGGCGCAACCCAGATGGCCGAAGGCCGTAGCTGGGCTGCGATCGCCTCTGCCTGATTGACAGGCAGAGGTGGTCGCTGGGCGGGAGGGGGCGGAACGGCGGCGTTTGGCCGCCGTTTTGTGGGTGTGGTCCGGCAAACGCAGGCGTGGCCGGACCGTGCGACGAGTAGCTCCCGGTCAGTACGCTAAAGCTGCGCTGGTCGGGATCTACTCTTGAAGTGCAAAGGCATCGCCGCTGTGCGATGCCTTTGCACTTCTGCGGGGGGGGGCGACGGCACTGACATGCGGGGCGGGATAGCCCAGTGCTGGGCGTCCCCCCGCATGTGTGAATGATCATAGCTGTGCTAAATTTAGCACAGCTATGATCATCTCGGAATGAGGGCCAATATCTTTTGTTTCTAAAGATATCGTACTAGATGGCATGGACCTGGATGTGGGTGCATGTTGTCGCTGACGAGAAGCAAACAATATTGTTCAGTGTGTAGGAACGATATTTGCGGGGGGAATCTTGCACGATGTCACATCTGATCGGTAAGTGTGTACCCAGCCTTAGGGCCGGATGTAATGGCTTGCAAGACAGGCGGAGCTCCGAAACTCAGGACGAACTTGTACATTTTTTTAAAAGCAGCAAACGTTTACAAGGCAAAACCAACCAAGCCATTACATCCGGCCCTTAGTCTGGGTTTTCATGTGCTCCAGTTTCTCCCACTCCAAAAATATACTTGTGGTATAATTAGCTTCTGACAAAATGAATCCCAGTGGTTGTATGGTAAGGAAATTAGACTGCAAGCTCAAATGGGGCAGGGATCAGTGGTGGATTTTACCTATTGGTTGCAGGACTGCAGTCCCCTCCTCCACCCAGGTTCCTGTAGGAAGCCACGTCCTGCCTTTCATGCAGCCCAATGTGGGCTGCAGCCGGTGCAGTCCATAGAAGCCAGGGGTTTGCACATGCGCAGTTGCCCCGTGGCATCTGGTCCCAGCAGCAGCGTATCTAGGGGACCCATGTCCAGTCGCCCGTGTGTGGGTTCCCCCCCTTCCGTAGCCGGCAGCGATATGGTGCGTTGCCCCGTGGCATCTGGTCCCAGCAGCAGCGTATCTAGGGGACCCATGTCCAGTCGCCCGTGTGTGGGTTCCCCCCCTTCCGTAGCCGGCAGCGATATGGTGCGGTGCCAGAGTCTCTAGTGCCCAGAGCGCTAACAGTGCTGCCAGCTACGGGAGAGTAGGGGGCCCACACACGGACACCCGAAAGGTAAGTATAGAAGAAATGGGGGCAGTGTGTGCGGTGTGGGCCCCCTCTGGACCCAGGGGCCAGTGTGCACACATTATAGATACGCCACTGGGTCCCAGTACCTGCTGGATCTATTGCACAGATGCTGGGAACTGGGGCTCCAGTCTCATCTCCTCTCCAGGCTGGGGGTAGCGGCAGCCCCCCTACGTAAAGTAATTTTGAGCCGCCGCTGACAGGGACTGATGTGAATGACCAATATTCTTCGTATAGTGTTTTTTTATATGGTGGCAAAATAGAAATAATAAATATAAATTACATTATTATATATAAATACATAACTGCATATTTTTCAGTAATTTGCAGATCATTTTCAGCAAATACAGATCTGATAATCTTGAAAGGCTCATCAGTTTAGTAGAAACGGTCTGCAAATCTGCTGATTGTTACCATACACTAGCAATCTACAGCCCCAATTATTCTGTGAAATCTAACATATTGGACAACCTGATTTAACAATCCCATTCACTTTTTGGTTAGAATCTGCGATACTGTATGTGAACCCCATACATCAAGATGATTGTGCAAATAATTCTGCATAGTATGGGGTTGTGGGTATTGAGGTATTATATTTCCCTGCTTAGACAGTGGTGTAAAATATTTTTATATGTGGCTGTTTTTGTGTCATTGATGCAGGCCATCTAATCGCCAGTGCTGTCTAGCCATTTGTTTTGGTTTTTGGATTGTAAAAGTTTAGTATTCCCTATTTAGATGGCGGCAGGCGTTCCAGATTAAACCAAAGCACTAAATCTCTATTCCATTTGATTTGGCGTTTGCAGCTCCGCGGTGCACCTATTCATTTTCTTGGCTTCTCTTTCAACCCTTGACAGGAATCCCTGGCTATTACCATTGTATTCTTTAATGACCATTTCTATTCTCAGTTGCTGCAAAAGAGAGTCTTCTGACTCTCGCAAGGCCATGTCTCAAATTACATTTTTTAAATCAAGTAATCAATTAAACCATCAATTAATACTTTACCTGCCTTCATGTACATACTCCGCCTTCCTTTTCCTGTACTGCCCTCGGGCCTCTGATCTAGTTCTTGATTAGTGAAAACATTGTTTCTGTGGGGTCGTACAGTTTATTAATCTTCCATCCTGTCTGCCACTGCTGTGCTGCAATGTTTCATAGATGTGCTACAGATGGAGCCCTCCTTATCTATCCCCCTAATAGGATTAACTGAGCCAAGGTAGTCGGACTTAATCCCCTGCTGTAATGACTTAATCCCCTGCTGTATTGTTCTCTCTGTATTGTATTGCAGTTGAGAACAATAGATGAAAGGATTATGCTAATAAGCCTTGGTGCACCTAGGCGCAGCAGAGAAGCCTAGATGAGCAAGGCTCCATCTGTATATTCTTTCAAATTACCATGTGTTTGTGCCACTGCTCTGTTGCTTAGTTTAGCCAGACAACCTTTGGCCAATATTGGTGAACAATACTGTGAGCTGTGAGACGATCGAAACTGACTGGAAATTAATGTTATTGGTGTTAATAATACTGTTGGAACAAAACAGGTCGCACATTACATGTTTTTAGCTGTTTTTTTATCAATTGAAAAAAATAATAATTCAGATCCACAACCAAAACACTTGAGGGTGGTTTTGTCAAACCCAAAACCAAAACACGGTGATGAATTGCAACCAAAACAAAAACCAGTGGGTCAGCGCACATCTCTACTCTAAACACGAAATGCATTTATGTTTCATAGACACCTTCTACATATAGGCCCTCATTCCGAGTTGTTCGCTCGCAAGGCGAATGTAGCAGAGTTACACACGCTAAGCCGCCGCCTACTGGGAGTGAATCTTAGCTTCTTAAAATTGCGACCGACGTACGCGCAATATTGCGATTACAAACGAGTTAGCAGTTTCTGAGTAGCTTCAGACTTACTCTGCCTGTGCGATCAGTTCAGTGCTTTTCGTTCCTGGCTGACGTCATAAACACACCCAGCGTTCGCCCAGGCACTCCCACCGTTTCTCCGGCCACTCCTGCGTTTTTTCCGGAAACGGTAGCGTTTCCAGCCACACGCCCCTAAAACGCCGTGCATCCGCCCAGTAACACCCATTTCCTGTCAATCACAATGCGAACGTCGGATCGATGAAAATGCCGTGAGTAAACTTACTTTCTTCATAGTAAAGTTACTTGGCGCAGTCGCAGTGCGAACATTGCGCATGCGCACTAAGAGAATTCTCACTGCGATGCGATGAAAAACTCCGAGCGAACAACTCGGAATGAGGGCCTTAGTCTGAAGGTCATTTTGTACAGTATTTTTAATAATCTTGTGCATGAAACAAAGTCTGTGTACCGTGATCCATCATTAACCGAAGGTGTCGCTATATCAGTCTTGCTCAAAAAATGTTGGATTTTTAAATATTTTGGATATTGGATTTTCAGATACAGGAGACTCAACCTGTAAAATGTTTTGCTACATTGTAAATGACAATTGCCCCTTGTGTACTCAATCCAAAGGAATTAAATGAAGGATTCTGTTGTATTTCTGGAAGACACAAAACCTGATTGGTCAGTGTGTGTAAGGAAATCCTCTACCCAGCCATATGATACATGTTTTAAAATGTATATTAATTAAAGTGATGGGTCTACAATTAGTGTAAATCCAAGGGCACGGAAGCATATCTGAGAATTAATACAGTACATTAGCTAGGGAATGTAGTGATGAGGGAGTAATATGATTCATAACTGTTTGTAGTCATTGCTGGTTAAATCATGGTGGTAAAATGTTTTGGATGATATCATAGAAGGGAACACCCGACTGATCTTGTCTGCAGTGATACCCTTCATCGCAGATTCTCTTTCAGTTACGGAAGTTTGCAGGGCCATTGAGAGATCCATGGGGCCTTGGTACTAAGGAGGATGTGGCCTGATTTGGGAAGTGTGATCACACCCTGGGGCAGATGTATTAACCTGGAGAAGGCATAAGGAAGTGATAAACCAGTGATATGTGCAAGGTGATAAACACACCAGCCAATCAGATCCTAACTGTTAATTTACATATTGGAGCTGATTGGCTGGTGCCTTTATCACCGTGCACATATCACTGGTTTATCACTTCCTTATGCCGTCTCCAGGTTAATACATCTGCCTGACAGTCCCAAAAAAATATCAACATAAAATAATATGTGGTGGCATCACGCATTGCAAATGGAGACATTAACAGGCTTTGGAAATTAGTAATTGCCCTCCCCTTTTGGTGTCACTGGAAGATTACAGTCCTAAACTAAAGTATTAATGTCTGTAGCGGTGTTATTACTATTATTTATATAGATAGCACCAATTACACAGGGGCAGATTTATTAAGCCTGGTGAAGTGATAAAGTGGAAGGTGATAACGCACCAGCCAGTCAGCTCCTAGCTGTCAGTTTTCAAACTCTAGAGGGGCAGATGTATTAACCTGGAGAAGGCATAAGGAAGTGATAAACCAGTGATATGTGCAAGGTGATAAAGGCACAAGCCAATCAGCTCCAATATGTAAATTAACAGTTAGGATCTGATTGGCTGCTGCCTTTATCACCTTACACATATCACTGGTTTATCACTTCCTTATGCCTTCTCCAGGTTAATACATCTGCCCCTACAGCCTGTAACAGACAGTTAGGAGCTGATTGACTGGAACTTTATCACCTTCCACTTTATCACTTCACCAGGCTTAATATATCTGCCCCACAGTGCTTTATGCAGAATATTTCACATTCAAAGTGTGGGAGAAACACAAGGAGAACATACAAACTCCACACATAGAGGGCCCTGAGCAGTCATTGATCTCGTGACCTGAGAGCTGTGAGGTAACTGTGTATTTAGGATTGGTCATAGTACCATAATATAGGCAGTTAAAGCAGAAAAGGATTCTGACATTTCCGGATCATGTAGATTTTGTCCAGTTGAGCTCTTGACTCGCTGTAAATTAAATTTCTTGCTTAGGTCAATCAAGTCTATAATTTTCTGTAGACTGTTAAGACCTTTGACAATATGGGTAATCAATTTGTAAGCATTTTCTTGCTATGCTGATGTGTCTGAGAAGAAATCTCTTATGATATTATTAATGGAAACTACAAGTGGTGTCCAGACGGAAACCACAATGAAGAATAAATCATTAGGAAGAAAGAGGAGAGCGTGGGAAGAAGTTAAAAGGTTACATAGAAAATGAGAAACCCAAACCTCAGAGGCCAGAAACATGCACCTATGGCACTGTGGTTGTAACAGTGAGTTTATTTGAGAGTATTGGGACTAAACTTGATAGGTAGATGTCAATGCTTGAAACGGGGTTGTGAGTGATCTCTGGTGTAACGAAAAGGTGATGATTGGCTGCATTGCAATAAAAGTTATTAGTATGACCATGTACACCTATTAGGAAAAACCAAGGCAGCTGCAAAGAGAGTAGTACAGGTAAATATACTGTAAGTGAAATGCACATAATAGCAATTTAGAAGAGAATAAAGATTCAAATACTTCCTTGTAGTAAAAATCAGGGTAAAACTTTTAACTGAAATTCATAAAGTTCTATCATAAGGCAAGATAAATGTGTGTACTTACACGGGCGGATCCGGGGTGGGGGGTACCATTATAAGAGAAGGGAGAGTAGTTACCCGTGTCACGAATATATTTGCACATGCCAAATGCGCACATTGGGGGTCATTCCAAGTTGATCACTCGCTAGCTACTTTTAGCAGCCGTGCAAACGCATAGTCGCCGCCCACAGGGGAGGGTATTTATGCTTTGCAAGTGTGTGAACGCCTGTGCAGCCGAGCGGGTACAAACACATTTTGTGCAGAACAAGACCAGCCCTGTAGTTACTTATTCTGTGTGATGATTGCAGCGACGAAGGTCCCGGAAATTGACATCAGACACCCGCCCTGCAAACGCCTGGACACGCCTGCGTTTTTCCAAACACTCCCTGAAAACGGCCAGTCGACACCCATAAAATGCCTTCTTCCTGTCAATCTCCTTGCGTTCGGCTGTGCAAATGGAATCGTCGCTATAAGCAGTACAAAACAACGATGCTCTTTGTACCCGTACACCGCGCGTGCGCATTGCGCCCCATGCACATGCGTAGTTTTGCCAGTTTTTTAAATGATCACTACACAGCGAACATCGGCAGCTAGCGATCAACTCGGAATGACCCCCATTCTCCCAGAAAAGGGGTATGGCCTCACTACAAAGAGTATGGCCTCACAGGATAGTGGGTGACAGGGGGAGGTAGAGGATGACAGGGAGAGGCAGAGAGTGATGGGGAGAGAGAGTGACAAGCAGGGGGTGACAGAAAGGGTAACAGGGAGAAGCAGTAGGTATTAGGGAGAGGGAAACGGATAGGAAGAGGGTGATGGACAGTGAGTGAGGTAGAGGATGGCGGAGAGAGGGTGATCGCCAGTGGGTGATGGGGAGAAGCAGAGGGTGACTGGGAGAAGGTGACAAGCAGAGGGTGACAGAGAGAGGCAAAGGCTGGAAAGTGGGTGAAAGGGAAAAGCAGTGGTTGAAGGGTAAAGTCATAGGGTGACAGGAGAGGCAGGACATATCTGAAGTCTCTGTATAAGGGAGGAAAAGGGGTAAATTGGGCTGAAAGGGTTCACTGGGATATGAAGGGAAAGTATCAGTGGCGGAGACAAGAAGATGGTCAGTTTAATCAGTCTGAATAAGCTGCGTGGGAGTCTTTCATGAATATTTGCTGGAACTTCCTAAGAAAACATAAGGAAGACAACTATGAATAAATAGTGGATATTCTTTTAAATCTTACTAGACCATACAATGTGACATATCTTAAAAATCCATTTCTTGAACTTGCACCTGGATTTCTTCCCAGCAGATCTTGGAGCAATGAACATGGCGAATGGTTCCACCAGGATTTTTCCGTAATGGAAAAGCGGCATCAGGACAAGTAGAGTCCAAGTATGCTTGCCATTGTTGGACCCTTAAAAGGGATGTTCCTGAAGTAAAATACAAGAGAAAAGCCTATACTGTACTTGCACATTTTAACTGAGTTAATAGTTTACTATGAATGTATTGTTAATAAAGGTAATATTGTAAATTTTAGTTTGGTGTCACTCAAAAGACACATTCTAAATGATGTTTGTATGGGTTCATTATTGTAACCGCTTCCCATTTGAATTCAGCCTAGAAAATACCATTAGATTCATCTATATATTAACTCTTCTGATAAACAAAAAGAAAAATGTTGTTAACCAGTGTTAGTAATGTTTTTATCCTCTCATTCAATCCTAAACGATGTGAGTAGTAAAGCAGAACAGAAGACAGATGTGTTTGTGAGGATGTAGAAGGGAAGCGGGAAAGCAGAAACATGGGGCAGAGGTGACAAATGCTTTCTGTGCACAGTGAAAAATCCCTTGTAAGCGCTGTACTTTTGTAAATGCTGAACATAGGATGTGTAAGTTGCGCGGGGCTGTAAGGGAGGCACTGTCACTTCCTCACGGCACCTGCATGTGGCTTGCAGGGCGCCTGGATGCTCCAGGCAGGTACCCTCATCCTGTGGTGCTCTAGTTCCCAAAGCTAACAGCCCAACCCCCAAGGAGTAACATCATGACATCACAGGGTTATGGGGCTAGGACACACAGAACGTTTTGCTGCCCTGTTATGACACTGGCCACCTATGTGGACAAAACTCTTTTAAACATGTAAATGCAGTGGGATTTATGGAAGAGAATATGGCCATTTGGCTCCTTGTGTCACAACTGAGGGCTGAGGCTGACTGAGGGAAGCCTCAGTTGTAGGGGCTGGCATGTAGGTGAACCGTGGAGGTGAGATTAGGTTCCTAGACATGCAGTATGATTAGAAACCTTGAACCTGAAGGCGTGACCACAACAACGGAGTAAAATTATAACAGTCAGTTTATTGAACACAGTATAACTCTTGGCAATGAGATATCATCAACAGTGAGTGCAGAATAAAAATGCAGTACAGTTCCTGGGAATGCAACTGGTATTTGAGACTGTGGCTATGCAGAACAGGATAACAAAGTCCTTGCCAATATCCGGATTTGGAAAGTCCGTGGCCACAGCTAACCGCTGTACTGAGGAATGGGCAAGTACTGCACAGTAGGTGGTAAACAGGAGATTGGAACAGGCACTGATACACTGAGGTTGAAATGATGTAGATAGGATTGCCAGAGACTACCGGACGGAACTGTTGTGAGGAAAGATGTGCTGAACTCACCACTAGAGCAACAGTTCGATGGTGAACATCGATGGATACTGTGGTCCGATGTAGTGTGGTATGGTATGCAGGGCGATATAGGAATACCGCTGGAGATGAGGTGAAGCACTGCTGAAGACAGATGGTAACATCCAACACTGCTGGAAGCTGGAAGCGATGGAACGCTGGAAGCTGGAAGCCAGTGACGACTGTACCTTGAAGCTAAAGAGCGATGCAGTAGTGCAGAGTGATATAGGAATACCGCTGAAGGTGATATGAAGCAACACTGTAGTCAGATGGTAAGATCAATCACTGCTGGAAGCTGGAAGTGATGTGAGTGACACGCTGGAAGCTGGAAGCTAGTGACACTTTACCACAGAAGCTAGAGTGCGATGCTGTAGATGACTGTAAACAATAATGATGCCAGGATACCGCTGGAAGCTGGAAGCAGAATAGAACCTGCGCTGGAAGCCGGTATCAGGATCACAGTAGAAAGACAGGAAGCAACACTGGAACACTGCAGGAGTCAGGCTGCACCGCAGGATGGTGATTGGTGTCGGTCTCTTGGTGAAGCTGAATCACAGGAGCTGGAATACCTGGAAAGTCAAGCTGAGAATTCACCAAACAGGAGAGACATGTATGCAGGATTGACAACCAAAGCACTGACGATTATCCAGCCCTGGAACAGGATATTTATACCAGCTGGTGAGCAGGGATTGGCTGGATAATTACACAGAGTCCAGACTGCAGCGGATAGGCTGAAAACAACAGGTGATGCTAAACAAACATGGCTGCGCCCATGTTTGAACTGGAGGGGAAGTCTGTTTGTATTCCACATGTGAGTATCGGCAGTAATGGTGGCGGAGGCCGCAGAGGGCAGGAGACGCCATAATTTAAGCGGATGGATGTTTACTAAAATGTTGCCATGTCAGCGCTGCTGCGATCACAGAGGAGGACCTTGAGACACAGATATGCAGCGCGCTGCCCGCAGACAGCGCAGGTGGAATCCGGGCCTGGAACGCCGGGCCAGTCTAAGAAGGCACTTAGCAAGTAAATAACGCCGGCTAATAACCCGGATCGTGACACCTTGGAGGTCAAAATCATTACTGACATGTTCTAATTTTGCTTTTAAAAATGTGAGGCACAGCATTCCACTTGTCCCATATGACCCCATGCGTGGCCAAGCCCCACCCACAGCAGCAGTGTCTACCTGATCTTTTCACCCCGTAGACCTATGGCAGTGCTGTAACTAGGGGTGTGTAAGCAGTACCACCGTGCAGAGCCCTATGGGCAGCACTACCACTTAGCCATGGACCCTGCATCTGGCTTTATATTATGACTGATCGGATTTTTTTCATTTGTTGTACATTACAGGGGGCACCCGCCGCGGCACTTTGTGGCTCCTATTCAGCTCCCTCTCCTCCCTCTTTCATAGTACTCTGCTTGGGGGGGGTGGAGTTTCACGGAATGACGCAAACGTGTCTTTTTTTGAAACTCTGCCCCCTGAGTGGAGTACTATGGGCAGGAGGAGGGGGAGCAGGATATCAGTGCTGGTGGGCAGGCACCCGCCAGTGAATATACACTCTTGGCAACGAGCATTACCCTTGGCAACAAGCATTACCTTTGGCATTGAGCATGGATCCCAGAGCATGAAACCCCTGGCAATGAGCATGACACCCAGCGCATGAAACCTCTGGCAACAAGCTTGACACCAAGTGCATGAAAGCCCTGGCAATAAGCAGGTAATTTAAAAGTAATTTGAAGCTTTACTGTAGGGCATAATTTATCATGGGCATTGTGGTGTATGGCATAATGTGGTGCAGGGGGCATTACTGTGTGGGGCTTAACATGGTGGAATGTTTGATTTTTTCCCTGTGGTTGCCGAGGTCTGTTGTTGCAAGGTCAAAAATTGGGGTATAAGGTAGTCTTTTCCTGCAAGGCCATGCCCATTTTAGTGAAGCCACTCCCATTTTAGCGAGGTCACGTCCTCTCTATGTGGGGGGGCAGCGCATTTTTTAATGCTCGAACTGGGAGCCCAATTGTCTAGAAACAGCCCAGTGTAATCATGTTACTGGCTTCCTCTATTTCCATGTGCAATTATATATATTTTGAATCAATTAAAATTTGTGGTATTCTATCAAACCGCTATTATTTATTTCATATACGTTATTCATATTTAGCACCTCTCACATTTAACACTGTTTTCTTTAACTATGGGCTTGGAGGTCGACAACCTCCGTAAAGAGCTGCTTATACTTCTCTGGCAGCCCCAACTTTGGTTCACAGTGTTCTCGTTTTACCACATTAAATTTGTTCATTTTTTTAGTTAAAGTTTGTCATCTTTTTAAATGCAAATTAATATTTATTTTGTCAACTGTAAGCTGTCAATGATCACTTTCATTCCTGTTCCGAAGCATAGCAAACATTTCACAAGGATAATGGAAAGTATACAGTATTAAAAAACACTATTGAATATAGTATTAGAATCTAGCACATAAGGCTCTTACTATGAAAAACTTGTGTTTCCAAATTTCCGTCTGCTGTACAAATTGACACCAGGTCAGTACTATTTCCCTAACAAAAGTGGCTGTCAGTTCAGAACCTGTTTGATAAGCTCATTTTGTTTATTTTTTAGCAGTTGCTAAGGAAACAGAGCCTTTCCTTACAAAAATCAGATTATACAGCCTCATAAAACACATACAAATGGACACATAATGAATCGCCGGTTTCTCCGCTAACTGCAGTTTATAGTGGAAATTATCCTTATAGCTGTCTTTGAAGCCTGAATCTTATGGGAGAAGGAAGCAACGCTCAAAGTCAAACCAATAGGTTTCATTTCATATGATTAGAATGTCTCTTTTCCAGGCAGCGGTAAGGAATTATTTTACTGCTAAAGAAATAGCAAACTTAAAAGTGGGAGGGAAAAAAAGCGGCACAACTTCCCTTCCTTTGCTGACATTTCAGAACATATTGCCACATTGGAACTTACTGCAGCATAGAATCAGAAAGCTGAAATCATTCTGCCCTTATAGCTCAGCAGTTTGACAGACTGAGGGAAGAATTCAGACTTTTGTAATTCGCAGTGTAAGAGGTGATCCCGCAGCTGCACGCACAGGTAATACAGCAGTGTTAGAGAAGGAACTAATTATGCACAAACATAAGTAGCTAAGGAGACCTTCTGTTCACAGACAGGAACAAGTACAGTATGGCAGCCTGCAGGAGACAAACTCCAGTATTTGTGCGTCAGACATTGACTATGATGGCATTCATCATGTTGAGACTGATGACATGTACAGAAGATGTTAACAAAACAGTGTGTCCAGGTTAGTTCTGTGCCGTTCAGATTTTAAGTAATCTGAGCCCGCCCTGAACTTCCAGTTTCTGAGTAAATCCGAAATCAGGTGTTTCTGACAGGTTCGGATTCCAAATTGAGCCAAAACGTCATCATCCCAGTGTTGGATTCATGTGGGCTTTGGATTTTATAGAAAGCCTGCTGCTGTGATTTGAGTGCCATTTGACTCCAGTCACGCTGCTGTGTGCTGCGCTGTGCTCTGCTGTGTCTATCCACAAGTGGCTGTGCTGTGTCCATAAAGTGGCTGTGCTGTGTCCATCCATACCTGGCTGTGCTATTTCATCCAGCTATTACACAAAGGGGGCGACCCGGCACCGGTCTAAAAATAGTTTTTGATTACAGAAAAACCAAATTTGGACAATTTTCAAGTAAAATCTTTAATATAATGTCCAGTTTGGGGGTGCGCCCAGAGCCAGTGACATATGCATAAACAAAAGGGAGAAAGAAGAAGGCTCTTGTGTGGGCGCACTCATTAATGGTAGTTAAATAACTAGAATGAATAACACTAGGTTGATTAGTCAGCAGATAAAACAAAATTTATTTGGAAATATTAAGAATATAATTGCCCCTGGTTGAGGAGATGTGAATGATCCCAGATAAAAATGTTCTGGTCCTGCCTCAGGAAATGAGATGGAGAGGGGTAGAGACACTGCAAGTCATAAACCCTTTCTCACCCGGCCAGTACAGATGATCTGTGTTAATGAGATCAATTAAGTCAATTGATTTTAGATTCTGTCATAATCCTAATGAAGGAATAACAGCTATTATGGCAATGAGTAATAATAGAAACAAATCAAAGGATATACCAGGGTAAAGAAAGAAAAGGATAGGAACAAATGGTGATGCTGCTGTTGGAGTCACATACCACACATCATATGCAATGATTGATGTTCTACAACACTGAGTATTCCCTGTGAGTCTCCACCTCAGGTACTAACTCAGCCCACACTGTTTCGCTTCCAAGATCGGACGAGATCGGGCATTAGCAGTGTGGTTTGATAGTAGAAGGATTTGGTCAGACGTCCAATGAGAGTGCACCTATATAGGGGGGGATAATTAGCTGGGTCTTATAGATACAGTGTGGATCTGCTTTTTGTGTTAGGCAGGAGACATCAAGTCCCACACCGGTGGTATTGTGTCCCTGGATCACAAATGAGAGTCCACGAAAAAGGAAGATATATAGATTTATGAAAAAAACGAAGATATATAGATTTATGAAAAAAACCCTAAAAAGGAAAATGGAGATCAATTAGGCTGTAGTTATTAGGAACGGGTGATAAAAATTACCCGTCCGTATAGATACAAATGGATAAGGAAACACGGATCAAGAATTTTTTTTATATATATGTGTACATTGGTACTGGTGTAAGGAACAGAAAATATGTCAAAGATAATTGTAGATACAAATAAATAGTACTGGTATATGCAATGAAATAATCACTAGTGACATGGGTGTCATTAGAAACACTTTGTGTGAATTGGAGCTGTTATAATCATTAGGATATAGGGAAATAGACATGAAATTCTCATATAACCCATGCAGCAATATGACAACAGGATCTGCAGGAGGAAAGTCAAAGAAGAATGCAGTATTACTTTCCTATAAAATGCAGTTTTTAATCCTGATGCAATAAACTAAGATGCATAAGCCTGGAAAAAGGCATAAATGAAGCCACACAAAAAGCAGATAAATAGTACTGGTATATGCAATGAAATAATCACTAGTGACATGGGTGTCATTAGAAACACTTTGTGTGAATTGGAGCTGTTATAATCATTAGGATATAGGGAAATAGACATGAAATTCTCATATAACCCATGCAGCAATATGACAACAGGATCTGCAGGAGGAAAGTCAAAGAAGAATGCAGTATTTCTTTCCTATAAAATGCAGTTTTTAATCCTGATGCAATAAACTAAGATGCATAAGCCTGGAAAAAGGCATAAATGAAGCTGCACGGATATAGATACAATTTCTATGACAGCTGGGCAAAAATTAGCCCAAAATGGCAGGATGGAATGATCTGACCTGAGGCTAGGAGTGAATCACTTGCAGTTGGACAAAACAGGACCCATTGGAATGGAAAACATGTTTCACCCCTGTGGGGCTTGCTCACTTCTGTACTGGCCGGGTGAGAAAGGGTTTATGACTTGCAGTGTCTCTACCCCTCTCCATCTCATTTCCTGAGGCAGGACCAGGACTATTTCATCCAGCCCCTGTTCCTGTATCTGTCCACAAGTGGCTGTTCTGTGCCCAGTCCCTTTAGTTTCACTATTCTACCACACAGTGGTGCTGCATTGACTCCGCAGGCCATATCCCACTGCATTCACAATAAGCAGTGTGACTCTGCAGTATCAGTAGCAAAAAAATAAAAAAGTTAAGATTAAGACAAACAAAGTACAAATAAGTTTAAAAAAATTGTTTTGCACTGTGTGCGCTGTAACTCAGTGCATCTTTACACACACACACACACACACACACACACACACACACACACACATATTTAAAGCCATTTGAATCCCTGCAGTGTAAGCTGTAAATTGTCAAAATAAAAAACATATATTGTTCTAGTGTATATACTGTTCTGTGCACTGTACCAAGATGTGTTCACATACATATAAAAGCCCTTTGAATACCTGCAGTGTGAGCTGAGCTGCAATATATATATATATATATATATATATATTGTTCTATTGTTTGTACTGTTTTGTGCATTGTACCCCAGTGCTTTTGTTCACGTACATATAAAAGCCTTTTGAATCCCCGCAGTATGAGCTGAGCTGCGAATTGAATATATATATGAATATATATATATATATATATATATATACACACACATTTCCAAAGGCCCAGCACTCCTGATAAGTGCAATATGTAGCCGGTTGCCTGCATGAGATATGAATACAATATGTAGATACAGCGGCACTCCAAGCAGATAAATAAACACTGGACATTGTGTTGTCCAGTGTTCATTTATCTGCTTGGAGTGCTGCTGTATCTACATTTTATATATATATATATATATATATATATATATGTATATATATATATATATGTGTGTGTGTGAATATATATATCTATATATATATACACAGTGCATTCAAAAAGTATTCACAGCACTTCACTTTCTCCACATTTTGTTATGTTACAGCCTTATTCCAAAATTTAATCAATTAATTTTTTCCCTCAAAATTCTACACACAATACCCCATAATGACAACGTGAAAAAAGTGTTTTTGAGATTTTTGCAAATTTATTAAATATAAAAAAACTATGAAATCACATGTACATAAGTATTCACTGCCTTTGCTCAATACTTTGTTGATGCACTTTTGGCAGCAATTAAAGACCTCAAGTATTTTTGAATATAATGCCACAAACTTGGCAAACCTATCTTTGGGTAGTTTCGCCCATTCCTCTTTGCAGCACCTCTCAAGCTCCATCAGGTTCTATGGGGAGCGTCGGTGCACAGCCATTTTCAGATCTTTTCAGAGATGATCAATCGGATAAAAGTCTGGGCTCTGGCTGGGCCACTCAAAGACATTCACAGAGTTGTCCTGAAGCAAGTCCTTTGATATCTTGGCTGTGTGCTTAGGGTCGTTATCCTGCTGAAAGATGAATCATTGCCCCAGTCTGAGGTCAAGAGGACTCTGGAGCAAGGTTTCATCCAGGATGTCTCTGTACATTGCTGCATTCATCTTTCCCTCTAGTCTATTCTGACTAGTCTTCCAGTTCCTGCCGCTGAAAAACATCCCCACAGCTTGATGCTGTCACCACCATGCTTCACTGTAGGGATGGTATTGGCTTGGTGATGAGCAGTGCCTGGTTTCCTCCAAACATGACGCCTGGCATTCACACCAAAGAGTTCAATCTTTGTCTCATCAGACCAGAGTATTTTGTTTCTCATGGTCTGAGAGTCCTTCAGGTGTATTTTGGCAAACTCCAGGCGGGCTGCCATGTGCTTTTCACTAAGGAGTTGCTTCCGTCTGGCCACTCTACCATACAGGCCTGATTGGTAGATTGCTGCAGAGATGGTTGTCCTTCTGGAAGGTTCTCCTCTCTCCAGAGAGGATTGCTGTAGCTCTGACAGAGTAACCATCAGTTTCTTGGTCACCTCCCTGACTAGGGCCCTTCTCCCCCGATTGTTCAGTTTAGATGGCAAGCCAGCTCTAGGAAGAGTTCTGGTGGTTCCGTACCTCTTCTATTTACTGATGATGGAGGCCATTGTGCTAATTGGGACCTTCAAAGTAGCAGATATTTTTCTGTACCCTTCCCCAGATTTTTGTCTTGAGACAATCCTGTGTTGGAGGTCTACAGTACAGACAATTCCTTTGACTTTATGTTTGGTTTTTGCGCAGACATGCACTGTCAAGTGTGGGATCTTATATAGATAGGTGTGTGCCTTTCCAAATCATGTCCAATCAACTGAATTTACCAAAGGTGGACTCCAATTAAGCGGTAGGAACATCTCAAGGATGATCAGTGGAAACAGGATGCACCTGAGCTCAATTTTGAGCTTCATGGCAAAGGCTGTGAATACTTATGTACATGTGATTTCTTAGTTTTTTTTATTTTTAATAAATTTGCAAAAATCTCAAAAAAACTTATTTCATGTTCTCATTATAGGGTATTGTGACACCTTGATGAAGCCAGCCAGATAAAATGCGTTGGTTTACCTCACTGACTCCTCCCACTAAGAAAAGCTCAACGTTTCTCATTTTTAGAGTAAACTGCTTAGTTTAGTCTCTTATATGTCTTTTATATGCTTTTACATATTCTATGCCCTATTCTTTTTTACCTTCCCATATAGGTTTCATATGTGTTACTTTCTTCTTTTTTTATGCTTTTTTTAATTGTTTACCTCTGTGCTTTTTTAAAATTGTTTACCTCTATACTTAGATTAAAGCATTGTTACTTTTTTACCTAAAAACTGGGTCCGGCTCCATCTGCACAAAATATTCTTATATATTCACTCTCCAGACCTTTAGCCTTCTAATTTAGAAAACAGCAGCTTATACACCTGTGGTTGCTTTTACCCCTATACACACACACACACACACACACACACACACACACACACACACACACACACACACACACACACATATATCAGTGACATGTGGGGTAGGGTAAGGTAGGTGAGGCAGAGCCTTTCCTGTCATACTTATGTTTAAACCGGAGGTTTGACTGAATAAAATATATGAAAAATACTGATAATTTGTTTGAAATATCTTCTTTGCATTATTCTAATAATTTTTATAGCCCAAACTCTGAAGTAAAAAGTCTATGGCAGGTGAGGCAGTGCCTCACCTGTGTATCCTTTCCAAACATCTCTAATCAAAACTCACCAGATTTCCAGGAGTTTATACTGCTGCACCTGTGTATAATGCTCAGATGTACCCTTTGGCTCATATATTGCATGTAAATCTGGCTCTGTGGTTAGCCAGTGCCTCCTGAGCCATTTAGCTCACTGCACGTCCCTGATATATATATATATATAAATACCAGGTATAAGAGACCAAAGAGATCTCAAAAGAGGGCACTCACCAGTCCAATTGACTAAAAGGCTTTTATTATTTCATCACAGTCATCAGTAAAGAGTCGACGTTTCGACCTATAAGGTCTTTCTCAAGACAGTCACCAAAGACATCCAGTCAGCAATCAGCATGCCAGCTAACAGCATACTGACTATGCCTGCCGGTTCCCCTTATATAGCAACACAACCAAATTTAATTAAGCAATCATCAACAATCATTAGACACACATTGCAGCGCTGATGCCCCAAAAGTGTATATGACATAACACAGAGTAGAACTAACCAAGATACTTATACCTAATGCATATCGGCAGGTTAAATTGCATACATCTACTCATGATCAGCATCAGCCGGGGACGCACAATACACACCCGGAAGTACCGAAAGTGCGTCATATGCGTTCCACCGGCTGTATAGACACGTAGCAACATCGCCGTGGAACGCAAAACCCGGACGTCCTGGAAATGCATCAAATGCGCACCCTCAACACCACCGGACGCGCTCCACAGTACATATACCACATTCTTGTAATTATACAACATAAGTCACGCAATATCAAAGAACCGAGGACGCATTGTGCACACCCGGAAGTACCCGGAAGTGCATCATTTGCGTTCCACCGGCTGTTGAGACCCACCATAGCATCGCCGTGGAACGCAAACCTGGAAGTGCCGGAAGCGCATCAAATGCGCTCCAACAGCACCACGGGGTGCGCTCCACAGTGTACATACCACTAATTATTATTGTAAAGCATGGAATAAATTGATATCAGCATAAAGAGATATCTTACTGCGCATAATCAGTGCTATAATTCACTAAAACACATGTATATAGTAGCCATATGATTATTTCAACGAATATTGATAATACAGATCCGTTCAAAATTCACTATTGACCATACAAGCAAGTGGTCATAATAGAATGGTAGACACTCCGCTAAACGCTACAGTCACTATATACAGCTCTCTGCACAGATGGTACCATACAGATGTATCTACGGCAGGTTAATCTCGACACATAGTACATAAACATATACTAAAATGCTATAGAAGAGGACCCGGCAGAGACCAAACCACCCAGTGAAAGAATCTTGAACAATCTACTGATGGCAATCACTGCCATCACTTAACACTAAACATATAAAATGTATATATATATATATATATATATATATACATAACAACTAACACTCGCTGTGCCTCTCATAGAAGGAGAATCAAAACATGATTCCCACTCCCCTGCTATTGCATAAAAATATTTAATGGATTGTGTTCATTAAGACCACGTGGGGCAATAGTATCAAGCCTGTGGATCCAACGAGCTTCACATTTCTTCAGGGTAAGTACCCGATCACCGCCCCTCAAGGGTTCAGGAATATGATCAATCACCATACAACGTAATGAAGCCACTTGGTGATTAGCATGTAAAAAGTGTATGGCCACAGGTTTATCAGAATCACCAGCTTCTATGGCTTGTCGAATAGAATATCTGTGGTTGGCCATCCTATCCCTAAATGATCTCTTGGTCATCCCCGTATAATAGAGACCACAAGGACAAATGATTATATACACCACAAAAGCACTGGTGCATGTCAAATTGTGCTTAATGGGTATTCTTGTGCCATTTTGTGGATGGCGAAAGTCTTTACCACTGAGCATCGAATTACAGGTGGTACACCCCTTGCATTTAAAACAACCAGTCCTTCCTGAGCGTAACCAGCATGAAGACCCTACAATAGGTTGTATAGTGGGACGCATCAGTAGTTGGCGCAAATTGGGGCCCCTCCTATATGCACATATCGGAGGTTTAATTCCACGTAATTTCAAGCCAGGATCTGTGGCTAATAGTGGCCAAAGTCGTTCCTGAATCCTCTTCGTAGTCTGAGAGGTATGATCGTAGGTGCTCACATATATCATTCTATTCTCAGAAGCCTTATTAGGCACTGTATTTCTTGGATATTTGTGTCGATGATATGCTTTATTGATGCATCTATCAAGTGTATCAGGTGAGTACCCTCGTAGTAAAAACCCGGTTTTCATTTCATTAATTTGATCACGGGCAAGTTCACTCGAGGAATTTATACTCAGTACTCTCAAAAATTGAGAAATTGGAAGACTTTCTTTCAATGTAGGGGGTGTTGGCTAGTAGCCTGCAGCAAAGTATTCCGATCAGTCTGTTTACGAAACAGTGTAGTACTTAATCGAAAACCATCCCTCCAAATAGTTACATCGAGGAAGTTGACCGTCTGTAAATCCATATTACACGTAAACCTAATAGGTTCAGCCAATGCATTAAGGGAATCTATCATACTAGTCACTTCGTCCCTAGTGCCAGACCATAACAGAAAAATGTCATCAATAAATCTAACACCGTGCCCAAATCGTTGATAGATGAAATTACATTCATAAATAGCCATATACAAATTGGCATATGCCGGTGCCAGGTTAGAACCCATAGCAGTACCGTTAATCTGGGCAAAATATCCTGAGCCATACATAAAGTAGTTCTGCTTTAATACCAACTCAACTAAGGTAGTCAGGAATTCAACTGGAGGCTGTGTATGACCAGCCTCGATTAGATGTTGCCGAATAGCATCGATACCTTCCTTATGGGGAATTACCGTATACAAAGATTGTATGTCAAGAGTTACAAGCCAAACTTCACCATCAGGAAAGATAAAATTCTTAATTTTGTCCAAAAAATCTGTAGTATCTCTAATATAACTGGTGGTCTTTGTTACTAGAGGTTGCAGAAACTGGTCTACATAAATTGCAAGTGGTTGTAGTAAAGACCCCCGGGCAGATATAATAGGCCTGCCCGGCGGGTCCTCAAGTCGCTTATGAACTTTAGGCAGTGTGTAAAGAATAGGTGTTATAGGGTATTCAACTTTAAGGTAGGCAACTATGTCCGTATCAATCCACCCTGCCTGAAAACCAAGATTGACCGTAGCATCAATGAGTCTCTTAATATTCTCAGTGGGATTGCTTTTCAATTTAACATAAGTAGTATTGTCTGCTAGCTGTTGTCGGATCTCACGGTCATATTGTGTCCAGTCCTGTATTACCACCGCCCCGCCTTTATCAGCGGGGCGAATGGTAATGTTCTTATTACCCTTTAGTGCTTTCAGAGCTTCCCTCTGCATACTAGATAGATTATGATATCTAGGTCTTATAGTTACCTCCTCTTTTTTCTCAATCTCAGACATACACAAAAAAGTCTTAATACTGGCATTCTGGGACCCAGGGTCATAATGACTCGGTTTTTTAAATTTCAAAGCATCCATCTGTATCGGTGAAACATTGTCACCAAACTGTTCCCTTAGCCGTAACTTACGGACAAATTTATAGTTATCAACCGTCCAACCAAAGGGGTCATGTGTTACAGTAGGAATGAAAGATAGACCAAGTGACAAAACAGCAGTCTCTGCCTCAGTTAATGTGTGGGATGACAAATTAAATATCAAGCTTGGATCTTGGGTTGCCGACCTCTTCTTGTTGTGTTGCCCACCCCGCCTCTGGTGGTTCCGGATCTGCCTCTTTTTTGAAAAGGGGGATACACATGAGAATCTTTCTCTAAAAAATGTTGTCGTTGTCGTGGTCTACCATCATTAGAGTCAGTAGTCTCCCCATCGGATGATGATTGGGCTGATGTAAAGCCACCATGTGTAAAATCTCTCTGTCTACGTGGCCGGAAGGGTCGTCTTCCCCTATTATCGCTCTGATTCCCTGATAACCACCTGTAAACTGTATGTAGTTTATAGTCAGTGTTCACCGTTTCAAGTTTCTTCCTCTTAAACTATAACAGTTCTTGCTGATATATGTCAATCTGACTTTTTAGTCGATCAAGCCAGGGTTCTGTTTTATCGCTAGTCAGTTTCTTAAGATACAGACCCTTGAACGTTTCAATTTCACTACGTAATTTCTTTAACTCAGTGCTAACCTCCTCAATGACCAGTAAGATAAGGTCGGATGAGCATTTGTTGAGGACTGAGCACCACTTTGCACAGAACGTAGGGTTACTCCTACCCAATGTGGGTACATTTTGTACCCTAAAACCCCTTGGGATCCTCTTGGCCCTGTGGTATTCACTCAGAAACTGACCATGCAATATCAAGTCAGTCTCACGTCTCCTCATTCGCAATAATTTAGTAAATAAATCAGATGAGGTTTCAGCTGGTAATTCAGTGAATTCCACATGGTCAAAATAGATCCTCTCAGCGTCATCATCTGTGAGTGATAGAAAATTATTCTCAGCAATCCGCAACAAATCCTCATCAACCACATTAGCCCCTGCCTGGGACATATTGTATATAATGGAAGGCACACAAATAAAAAAATAAATAAAAAAAAGAAATAAAAAAAAATTTAATCACTAAAACATATAATCAACCTCAACTGATTCTGTCATGGTCTGGCACCAGTCTGGACAAATATGAGAGGCACAGCGTAAAAATTAAAAATAGACACACTGGATAGTCAGTAGTGTCAGTATACCAAAGCAATAGGCATGCTCGGATATCCCCTTGGTTACATCACTAGAGTCACTCTACAAAAAGGGTCAGCATTATTACACTAGTGATCCAATATAGCGGGTGCTTGACAAAGTAATCCTGGCTTCAATTTGCTGGATCCACATATAGTTTCTGTAAATGTCCGCACTCACATCAAAAGAGTCCATGTATTAGGGGTGCTCCTCAAAAAACCCCCAAAAAGGTTTCACATATACCAGGTATCAGAGACCAAAGAGATCTCAAAAGAGGGCACTCACCAGTCCAATTGACTAAAAGGCTTTTATTATTTCATCACAGTCATCAGTAAAGAGTTGACGTTTTGACCTATAAGGTCTTTCTCAAGACAGTCACCAAAGACATCCAGTCAGCATGCCAGCTAACAGCATACTGACTATGCCTGCCGGGTCTCCTTATATAGCAACACAACCAAATTTAATTAAGCAATCATCAACAATCATTAGACACACATTGCAGCGCTGACGCCCCAACAGTGTATATGACATATCACAGAGTAGAACTAACCAAGATACTTATACCTAATGCATATCGGCAGGTTAAATTGCATACATCTACTCATGATCAGCATCAGCCGGGGACGCACAATATACACCCGGAAGTACCAGAAGTGCGTCATATGCGTTCCACCGGCTGTATAGACACGTAGCAACATCGCCGTGGAACGCAAAACCCGGACGTCCTGGAAATGCATCAAATGCGCACCCTCAACACCACCGGACGCGCTCCACAGTACATATACCACATTCTTGTAATTATAGAACATAAGTCACGCAATATCAAAGTACCGAGGAAGCATTGCGCACACCCGGAAGTACCCGGAAGTGCATCATTTGCGTTCCTCCGGCTGTTGAGACCCACCATAGCATCGCCGTGGAACGCAAACCTGGAAGTGCCGGAAGCGCATCAAATGCGCTCCAACAGCACCACGGGGTGCGCTCCACAGTGTACATACCACTAATTATTATTGTAAAGCATGGAATAAATTGATATCAGCATAAAGAGATATCTTACTGCGCATAATCAGTGCTATAATTCACTAAAACACATGTATATAGTAGCCATATGATTATTTCAACGAATATTGATAATACAGATCCGTTCAAAATTCACTATTGACCATACAAGCAAGTGGTCATAATAGAATGGTAGACACTCCGCTAAACGCCACAGTCACTATATACAGCTCTCTGCACAGATGGTACCATACAGATGTATCTACGGCAGGTTAATCTCGACACATAGTACATAAACATATATTAAAATGCTATAGAAGAGGACCCGGCAGAGACCAAACCACCCAGTGAAAGAATCTTGAACAATCTACTGATGGCAATCACTGCCATCACTTAACACTAAACATATAAAATGTATATATATACACATAACAACTAACACTCGCTGTGCCTCTCATAGAAGGAGAATCAAAACATGATTCCCACTTCCCTGCTAATGAATAAAAATATTTAATGGATTGTGTTCATTAAGACCACGTGGGGCAATAGTATCAAGCCTGTGGATCCAACGAGCTTCACATTTCTTCAGGGTAAGTACCCGATCACCGCCCCTCAGGGGTTCAGGAATATGATCAATCACCATACAACGTAATGAAGCCACTTGGTGATTAGCATGTAAAAAGTGTATGGCCACAGGTTTATCAGAATCACCAGCTTCTATGGCTTGTCGAATAGAATATCTGTGGTTGGCCATCCTATCCCTAAATGATCTCTTGGTCATCCCCGTATAATAGAGACCACAAGGACAAATGATTATATACACCACAAAAGCACTGGTGCATGTCAAATTGTGCTTAATGGGTATTCTTGTGCCATTGTGTGGATGGCGAAGGTCTTTACCACTGAGCATCGAATTACAGGTGGTACACCCCTTGCATTTAAAACAACCAGTCCTTCCTGAGCGTAACCAGCATGAAGACCCTACAATAGGTTGCATAGTGGGACGCATCAGTAGTTGGCACAAATTGGGGCCCCTCCTATATGCACACATCGGAGGTTTAATTCCATGTAATTTCAAGCCAGGATCTGTGGCTAATAGTGGCCAAAGTCGTTCCTGAATCCTCTTCGTAGTCTGAGAGGTATGATCGTAGGTGCTCACATATATCATTCTATTCTCAGAAGCCTTATTAGGCACTGTATTTATTGGATATTTGTGTCGATGATATACTTTAATGATGCATCTATCAAGTGTATCAGGTGAGTACCCTCGTAGTAAAAACCTGGTTTTCATTTCATTAATTTGATCATGGGCAAGTTCACTCGAGGAATTTATCCTCAGTACTCTCAAAAATTGAGAAATCGGAAGACTTTCTTTCAATGTAGGGGGGTGTTGGCTAGTAGCCTGCAGCAAAGTATTCCGATCAGTCTATTTACGAAACAGTGTAGTACTTAATCGAAAACCATCCCTCCAAATAGTTACATCGAGGAAGTTGACCGTCTGTAAATCCATATTACACGTAAACCTAATAGGTTCATCCAATGCATTAAGGGAATCTATCATACTAGTCACTTCGTCCCTAGTGCCAGACCATAACAGAAAAATGTCGTCAATAAATCTAACATACAATAAACATTTGTGCCCAAATCGTTGATAGATGAAATTACGTTCATAAATAGCCATATACAAATTGGCATATGCCGGTGCCAGGTTAGAACCCATAGCAGTACCGTTAATCTGGGCAAAATATCCTGAGCCATACATAAAGTAGTTCTGCTTTAATACCAACTCAACTAAGGTAGTCAGGAATTCAACTGGAGGCTGTGTATGACCAGCCTCGATTAGATGTTGCCGAATAGCATCGATACCTTCCTTATGGGGAATTACCGTATACAAAGATTGTATGTCAAGAGTTACAAGCCAAACTTCACCATCAGGAAAGATAAAATTCTTAATTTTGTCCAAAAAATCTGTAGTATCTCTAATATAACTGGTGGTCTTTGTTACTAGAGGTTGCAGAAACTGGTCTACATAAATTGCAAGTGGTTGTAGTAAAGACCCCCGGGCAGATATAATAGGCCTGCCCGGCGGGTCCTCAAGTCGCTTATGAACTTTAGGCAGTGTGTAAAGAATAGGTGTTATAGGGTATTCAACTTTAAGGTAGGCAACTATGTCCGTATCAATCCACCCTGCCTGAAAACTAAGATCGACCGTAGCATCAATGAGTCTCTTAATATTCTCAGTGGGATTGCTTTTCAATTTAACATAAGTAGTATTGTCTGCTAGCTGTCGTCGGATCTCACGGTCATATTGTGTCCAGTCCTGTATTACCACCGCCCCGCCTTTATCAGCGGGGCGAATGGTAATGTTCTTATTACCCTTTAGTGCTTTCAGAGCTTCCCTCTGCATACTAGACAGATTATGATATCTAGGTCTTATAGTTACCTCCTCTTTTTTCTCAATCTCAGACATACGCAAAAAAGTCTTAATACTGGCATTCTGGGACCCAGGGTCATAATGACTTGGTTTTTTAAATTTCAAAGCATCCATCTGTATCGGTGAAACATTGTCACCAAACTGTTCCCTTAGCCGTAACTTACGGCCAAATTTATAGTTATCAACCGTCCAACCAAAGGGGTCATGTGTTACAGTAGGAATGAAAGATAGACCAAGTGACAAAACAGCAGTCTCTGCCTCAGTTAATGTGTTGGATGACAAATTAAATATCAAGCTTGGATCTTGGGTTGCCGACCTCTTCTTGTTGTGTTGCCCACCCCGCCTCTGGTGGTTCCGGATCCGCCTCTTTTTTGAAAAGGGGGATACACATGAGAATCTTTCTCTAAAAAATGTTGTCGTTGTCGTGATCTACCATCATTAGAGTCAGTAGTCTCCCCATCGGATGATGATTGGGCTGATGTAAAGCCACCATGTGTAAAATCTCTATGTCTACGTGGCCGGAAGGGTCGTCTTCCCCTATTATCGCTCTGATTCCCTGATAACCACCTGTAAACTCTATGTAGTTTATAGTCAGTGTTCACCGTTTCAAGTTTCTTCCTCTCTTTGATATTTAATTTGTCATCCCACACATTAACTGAGGCAGAGACTGCTGTTTTGTCACTTGGTCTATCTTTCATTCCTACTGTAACACATGACCCCTTTGGTTGGACGGTTGATAACTATAAATTTGTCCGTAAGTTACGGCTAAGGGAACAGTTTGGTGACAATGTTTCACCGATACAGATGGATGCTTTGAAATTAAAAAAACCGAGTCATTATGACCCTTGGTCCCAGAATGCCAGTATTAAGACTTTTTTGCGTATGTCTGAGATTGAGAAAAAAGAGGAGGTAACTATAAGACCTAGATATCATAATCTATCTAGTATGCAGAGGGAAGCTCTGAAAGCACTAAAGGGTAATAAGAACATTACCATTCGCCCTGCTGATAAAGGCGGGGCGGTGGTAATACAGGACTGGACACAATATGACCGTGAGATCCGACGACAGCTAGCAGACAATACTACTTATGTTAAATTGAAAAGCAATCCCACTGAGAATATTAAGAGACTCATTGATGCTACGGTCGATCTTGGTTTTCAGGCAGGGTGGATTGATACGGACATAGTTGCATACCTTAAAGTTGAATACCCTATAACACCTATTCTTTACACACTGCATAAAGTTCATAAGCGACTTGAGGATCCGCTGGGCAGGCCTATTATATCTGCCCGGGGGTCTTTACTACAACCACTTGCAATTTATGTAGACCAGTTTCTGCAACCTCTAGTAACAAAGACCACCAGTTATATTAGAGATACTACAGATTTTTTGGACAAAATTAAGAATTTTATCTTTCCTGATGGTGAAGTTTGGCTTGTAACTCTTGACATACAATCTTTGTATACGGTAATTCCCCATAAGGAACGTATCGATGCTATTCGGCAACATCTAATCGAGGCTGGTCATACACAGCCTCCAGTTGAATTCCTGACTACCTTAGTTGAGTTGGTATTAAAGCAGAACTACTTTATGTATGGCTCAGGATATTTTGCCCAGATTAACGGTACTGCTATGGGTTCTAACCTGGCACCGGCATATGCCAATTTGTATATGGCTATTTATGAACGTAATTTCATCTATCAACGATTTGGGCACAAATGTTTATTGTATGTTAGATTTATTGACGACATTTTTCTGTTATGGTCTGGCACTAGGGACGAAGTGACTAGTATGATAGATTCCCTTAATGCATTTGATGAACCTATTAGGTTTACGTGTAATATGGATTTACAGACGGTCAACTTCCTCGATGTAACTATTTGGAGGGATGGTTTTCGATTAAGTACTACACTGTTTCGTAAACAGACTGATCGGAATACTTTGCTGCAGGCTACTAGCCAACACCCCCCTACATTGAAAGAAAGTCTTCCGATTTCGCAATTTTTGAGAGTACTGAGGATAAATTCCTCGAGTGAACTTGCCCGTGATCAAATTAATGAAATGAAAACCAGGTTTTTACTACGAGGGTACTCACCTGATACACTTGATAGATGCATCAATAAAGTATATCATCGACACAAATATCCAAGAAATACAGTGCCTAATAAGGCTTCTGAGAATAGAATGATATATGTGAGCACCTACGATCATACCTCTCAGACTACGAAGAGGATTCAGGAATGACTTTGGCCACTATTAGCCACAGATCCTGGCTTGAAATTACGTGGAATTAAACCTCCGATGTGTGCATATAGGAGGGGCCCCAATTTGTGCCAACTACTGATGCGTCCCACTATGCAACCTATTGTAGGGTCTTCATGCTGGTTACGCTCAGGAAGGACTGGTTGTTTTAAATGCAAGGGGTGTACCACCTGTAATTCGATGCTCAGTGGTAAAGACTTTCGCCATCCACACAATGGCACAAGAATACCCATTAAGCACAATTTGACATGCACCAGTGCTTTTGTGGTGTATATAATCATTTGTCCTTGTGGTCTCTATTATACGGGGATGACCAAGAGATCATTTAGGGATAGGATGGCCAACCACAGATATTCTATTCGACAAGCCATAGAAGCTGGTGATTCTGATAAACCTGTGGCCATACACTTTTTACATGCTAATCACCAAGTGGCTTCATTACATTGTATGGTGATTGATCATATTCCTGAACTCCTGAGGGGCGGTGATCGGGTACTTACCCTGAAGAAATGTGAAGCTCGTTGGATCCACAGGCTTGATACTATTGCCATGAAAAAAATATATAGAGTGATGCAACTTGCGCCTTCCTAGCTGCAGCTCAGTCCTGCTCACAAGAACATCACTTCTTTAATCGACATATATTTTAACACACAGAAGAGCGATCCTCAAGCGCTGCTAGGTTTTCTCAAAATAATTTCGTGAACATAGGTCTGTAGATATATATGAGAAGAGATCACCACAGCATCATAATATTCAATAATCAGCTCTGATCTTTTCTAGAGTGGTCTCCTTTACTCACCGTTAAACAGTGAGATGCATGCACATAAAGGTATCTTTTTACTTGATATTCCACTTATTCATAATGGACTGTACTCGTATGGAACAACACTCACCTGGGTCAAAGGACCCTATATGCACAGAAAGGTTTCTTTTTCCTCAAGATGTCCTTCACGACACATCCAAGTCCCAAAAATACACCAGATAAAATCCAAAAGGGTATAAAAGGATTTTATTTCCTGAGAGGTTCTCAAACTCGGTCCTCAGGACACCACACAGGGCATGTTTTGCAGGTCTCCTCACAGAATCACAAGTCACTATTGCCCCACGTGGTCTTAATGAACACAATCCATTAAATATTTTATTCATTAGCAGGGGAGTGGGAATCATGTTTTGATTCTCCTTCTATGAGAGGCACAGCGAGTGTTAGTTGTTATGTGTATATATATATACATTTTATATGTTTAGTGTTAAGTGATGGCAGTGATTGCCATCAGTAGATTGTTCAAGATTCTTTCACTGGGTGGTTTGGTCTCTGCCGGGTCCTCTTCTATAGCATTTTAATATATGTTTATGTACTATGTGTCGAGATTAACCTGCCGTAGATACATCTGTATGGTACCATCTGTGCAGAGAGCTGTATATAGTGACTGTAGCGTTTAGCGGAGTGTCTACCATTCTATTATGACCACTTGCTTGTATGGTCAATAGTGAATTTTGAACGGATCTGTATTATCAATATTCGTTGAAATAATCATATGGCTACTATATACATGTGTTTTAGTGAATTATAGCACTGATTATGCGCAGTGAGATATCTCTTTATGCTGATATCAATTTATTCCATGCTTTACAATAATAATTAGTGGTATGTACACTGTGGAGCGCACCCCGTGGTGCTGTTGGAGCGCATTTGATGCGCTTCCGGCACTTCCGGGTTTGCGTTCCACGGCGATGCTATGGTGGGTCTCAACAGCCGGAGGAACGCAAATGATGCACTTCCGGGTACTTCGGGGTATGCGCAATGCGTCCTCGGTTCTTTGATATTGCGTGACTTATGTTGTATAATTACAAGAATGTGGTATATGTACTGTGGAGCGCGTCCGGTGGTGTTGAGGGTGCGCATTTGATGCATTTCCAGGACGTCCGGGTTTTGCGTTCCACGGCGATGTTGCTACGTGTCTATACAGCCGGTGGAACGCATATGACGCACTTCTGGTACTTCCGGGTGTATATTGTGCGTCCCCGGCTGATGCTGATCATGAGTAGATGTATGCAATTTAACCTGCCGATATGCATTAGGTATAAATATCTTGGTTAGTTCTACTCTGTGATATGTCATATACACTTTTGGGGCGTCAGCGCTGCAATGTGTGTCTAATGATTGTTGATGATTGCTTAATTAAATTTGGTTGTGTTGCTATATAAGGGGACCCGGCAGGCATAGTCAGTATGCTGTTAGCTGGCATGCTGACTGGATGTCTTTGGTGACTGTCTTGAGAAAGACCTTATAGGTCGAAACGTCGACTCTTTACTGATGACTGTGATGAAATAATAAAAGCCTTTTAGTCAATTGGACTGGTGAGTACCCTCTTTTGAGATCTCTTTGGTCTCTGATACCTGGTATATGTGAAACCTTTTTTGGGGTTTTTTGAGGAGCACCCCTAATACATGGACTCTTTTGATGTGAGTGCGGACATTTACAGAAACTATATGTGGATCCAGAAAATTGAAGCCAGGATTACTTTGTCAAGCACCCGCTATATTGGATCACTAGTGTAATAATGCTGACCCTTTTTGTAGAGTGACTCTAGTGATGTAACCAAGGGGATATCCGAGCATGCCTATTGCTTTGGTATACTGACACTACTGACTATCCAGTGTGTCTATTTTTAATTTTTACGCTGTGCCTCTCATATTTGTCCAGACTGGTGCCAGACCATGACAGAATCAGTTGAGGTTGATTATATGTTTTAGTGATTACATTTTTTTTTATTTATTTTTTTTTATTTATTTTTTTTATTTGTGTGCCTTCCATTATATACAATATGTCCCAGGCAGGGGCTAATGTGGTTGATGAGGATTTGTTGCGGATTGCTGAGAATAATTTTCTATCACTCACAGATGTTGACGCTGAGAGGATCTATTTTAACCATGTGGAATTCACTGAATTACCAGCTGAAACCTCATCTGATTTATTTACTAAATTATTGCGAATGAGGAGACGTGAGACTGACTTGATATTGCATGGTCAGTTTCTGAGTGAATACCACAGGGCCAAGAGGATCCCAAGGGGTTTTAGGGTACAAAATGTACCCACATTGGGTAGGAGTAACCCTACGTTCTGTGCAAAGTGGTGCTCAGTCCTCAACAAATGCTCATCCAACCTTATCTTACTGGTCATTGAGGAGGTTAGCACTGAGTTAAAGAAATTACGTAGTGAAATTGAAACGTTCAAGGGTCTGTATCTTAAGAAACTGACTAGCGATAAAACAGAACCCTGGCTTGATCGACTAAAAAGTCAGATTGACATATATCAGCAAGAACTGTTACAGTTTAAGAGGAAGAAACTTGAAACTGTGAACACTGACTATAAACTACATACAGTTTACAGGTGGTTATCAGGGAATCAGAGCGATAATAGGGGAAGACGACCCTTCCGGCCACGTAGACAGAGAGATTTTACACATGGTGGCTTTACATCAGCCCAATCATCATCCGATGGGGAGACTACTGACTCTAATGATGGTAGATCACGACAACGACAACATTTTTTAGAGAAAGATTCTCATGTGTATCCCCCTTTTAAAAAAAGAGGCGGATCCGGAACCACCAGAGGCGGGGTGGGCAACACAACAAGAAGAGGTCGGCAACCCAAGATCCAAGCTTGATATTTAATTTGTCATCCCACACATTAACTGAGGCAGAGACTGCTGTTTTGTCACTTGGTCTATCTTTCATTCCTACTGTAACACATGACCCCTTTGGTTGGACGGTTGATAACTATAAATTTGTCCGTAAGTTACGGCTAAGGGAACAGTTTGGTGACAATGTTTCACCGATACAGATGGATGCTTTGAAATTTAAAAAACCGAGTCATTATGACCCTGGGTCCCAGAATGCCATTATTAAGACTTTTTGCGTATGTCTGAGATTGAAAAAAAAGAGGAGGTAACTATAAGACCTAGATATCATAATCTATCTAGTATGCAGAGGGAAGCTCTGAAAGCACTAAAGGGTAATAAGAACATTAAAATTCGCCCCGCTGATAAAGGCGGGGCGGTGGTAATACAGGACTGGACACAATATGACCGTGAGATCCGACGACAGCTAGCAGACAATACTACTTATGTTAAATTGAAAAGCAATCCCACTGAGAATATTAAGAGACTCATTGATGCTACGGTCGATCTTGGTTTTCAGGCAGGGTGGATTGATACGGACATAGTTGCCTACCTTAAAGTTGAATACCCTATAACACCTATTCTTTACACACTGCCTAAAGTTCATAAGCGACTTGAGGACCCGCCGGGCAGGCCTATTATATCTGCCCGAGGGGCCTTTACTACAACCACTTGCAATTTATGTAGACCAGTTTCTGCAACCTCTAGTAACAAAGACCACCAGTTATATTAGAGATACTACAGATTTTTTGGACACAATTAAGAATTTTATCTTTCCTGATGGTGAAGTTTGGCTTGTAACTCTTGACATACAATCTTTGTATATGGTAATTCCCCATAAGGAAGGTATCGATGCTATTCGGCAACATCTAATCGAGGCTGGTCATACACAGCCTCCAGTTGAATTCCTGACTACCTTAGTTGAGTTGGTATTAAAGCAGAACTACTTTATGTATGGCTCAGGATATTTTGCCCAGATTAACGGTACTGCTATGGGTTCTAACCTGGCACCGGCATATGCCAATTTGTATATGGCTATTTATGAACGTAATTTCATCTATCAACGATTTGGGCACAAATGTTTATTGTATGTTAGATTTATTGACGACATTTTTCTGTTATGGTCTGGCACTAGGGACGAAGTGACTAGTATGATAGATTCCCTTAATGCATTTGATGAACCTATTAGGTTTACGTGTAATATGGATTTACAGACGGTCAACTTCCTCGATGTTACTATTTGGAGGGATGGTTTTTGATTAAGTACTACACTGTTTCGTAAACAGACTGATCGGAATACTTTGCTGCAGGCTACTAGCCAACACCCCCCTACATTGAAAGAAAGTCTTCCGATTTCTCAATTTTTGAGAGTACTGAGGATAAATTCCTCGAGTGAACTTGCCCGTAATCAAATTAATGAAATGAAAACCACGTTTTTACTACGAGGGTACTCACCTGATACACTTGATAGATGCATCAATAAAGCATATCATCGACACAAATATCCAAGAAATACAGTGCCTAATAAGGCTTCTGAGAATAGAATGATATATGTGAGCACCTACGATCATACCTCTCAGACTACGAAGAGGATTCAGGAACGACTTTGGCCACTATTAGCCACAGATCCTGGCTTGAAATTACGTGGAATTAAACCTCCGATGTGTGCATATAGGAGGGGCCCCAATTTGCGCCAACTACTGATGCGTCCCACTATGCAACCTATTGTAGGGTCTTCATGCTGGTTACGCTCAGGAAGGACTGGTTGTTTTAAATGCAAGGGGTGTACCACCTGTAATTCGATGCTCAGTGGTAAAGACTTTCGCCATCCACACAATTGCACAAGAATACCCATTAAGCACAATTTGACATGCACCAGTGCTTTTGTGGTGTATATAATCATTTGTCCTTGTGGTCTCTATTATACGGGGATGACCAAGAGATCATTTAGGGATAGGATGGCCAACCACAGATATTCTATTCGACAAGCCATAGAAGCTGGTGATTCTGATAAACCTGTGGCCATACACTTTTTACATGCTAATCACCAAGTGGCTTCATTACGTTGTATGGTGATTGATCATATTCCTGAACCCTTGAGGGGCGGTGATCGGGTACTTACCCTGAAGAAATGTGAAGCTCGTTGGATCCACAGGCTTGATACTATTGCCCCACGTGGTCTTAATGAACACAATCCATTAAATATTTTTATTCAATAGCAGGGGAGTGGGAATCATGTTTTGATTCTCCTTCTATGAGAGGCACAGCGAGTGTTAGTTGTTATGTATATATATATATATATATACACATTTTATATGTTTAGTGTTAAGTGATGGCAGTGATTGCCATCAGTAGATTGTTCAAGATTCTTTCACTGGGTGGTTTGGTCTCTGCCGGGTCCTCTTCTATAGCATTTTAATATATGTTTATGTACTATGTGTCGAGATTAACCTGCCGTAGATACATCTGTATGGTACCATCTGTGCAGAGAGCTGTATATAGTGACTGTAGCGTTTAGCGGAGTGTCTACCATTCTATTATGACCACTTGCTTGTATGGTCAATAGTGAATTTTGAACGGATCTGTATTATCAATATTCGTTGAAATAATCATATGGCTACTATATACATGTGTTTTAGTGAATTATAGCACTGATTATGCGCAGTAAGATATCTCTTTATGCTGATATCAATTTATTCCATGCTTTACAATAATAATTAGTGGTATGTACACTGTGGAGCACACCCCGTGGTGCTGTTGGAGCGCATTTGATGCGCTTCCGGCACTTCCGGGTTTGCGTTCCACGGTGATGCTATGGTGGGTCTCAACAGCCGGTGGAACGCAAATGATGCACTTCCGGGTACTTCCGGGTGTGCGCAATGCGTCCTCGGTTCTTTGATATTGCGTGACTTATGTTGTATAATTACAAGAATGTGGTATATGTACTGTGGAGCGCGTCCGGTGGTGTTGAGGGTGCGCATTTGATGCATTTCCAGGACGTCCGGTTTTTGCATTCCACGGCGATGTTGCTACGTGTCTATACAGCCGGTGGAACGCATATGACGCACTTCGGGTACTTCCGGGTGTGTATTGTGCGTCCCCGGCTGATGCTGATCATGAGTAGATGTATACAATTTAACCTGCCGATATGCATTAGGTATAAGTATCTTGGTTAGTTCTACTCTGTGATATGTCATTTACACTGTTGGGGCGTCAGCGCTGCAATGTGTGTCTAATGATTGTTGATGATTGCTTAATTAAATTTGGTTGTGTTGCTATATAAGGGGACCCGGCAGGCATAGTCAGTATGCTGTTAGCTGGCATGCTGACTGGATGTCTTTGGTGACTGTCTTGAGAAAGACCTTATAGGTCGAAACGTCGACTCTTTACTGATGACTGTGATGAAATAATAAAAGCCTTTTAGTCAATTGGACTGGTGAGTGCCCTCTTTTGAGATCTCTTTGGTCTCTGATACCTGGTATATGTGAAACCTTTTTTGGGGTTTTTTGAGGAGCACCCCTAATACATGGACTCTTTTGATGTGAGTGCGGACATTTACAGAAACTATATATATATATATATATATATATATATATAGTGTATACTGTTCTGTACACTGTGCCCCAGTGCATATATTTATTTATATATAAAACCCATTTGAATCTCCACAGTGTGGGCTGACTGAGCTGGCATCTTTTCACTGTAGAGCTGTTAGCTTAGTTGCCTTAAGCACATTTGTAGCTTGTTTTGTGGGGGTCCAAATAAACCAAGCACTTCAGCCACAAAAGTGGAAGTCCCTGTCGCTGAAGTGCTTCATTTGTTAAACTGTGCATGTCCTTTTTAATATCCAACATAAGATTGTGTGGGAGGGCCCAAGGATAATTAGATCTTGCACCACTTTTCATTTCTTCCATTGCTGTGTGGCAATGTTTCATAGCTGTGCTATAAACTGCTGTGTGTTTGGTAACCAGACAGCTTGTTGCAGCCTTTGATCTACATTAAACTGGATGAAAACAATGTCATGGAGTGGTTCCTTTTCTCCTGCAGCCTAACCTTCCTCCTAGTTCCCAATCCTATCTTAACACTAATGCCTAACCCTCCCACTAGTGCTTTACCCTATACCCTACCCCTAGTGTCTAACCTTAACCCTTCCTCTAGTGATTTACCATAAACCTCCCGCAAACTAACCCTCCCACTATTGCTTAACTCTAACCCTCCCACTAGTGCCTAACCCCCAACTAGTCACTTACTGTCCCCCTAGTGCCTAACCCAAACCCTCCTTCTAGTGCCTAACCTTCCCTCTAGTGAATAACCTTAACCCTCCTGTCCTGTAAGCTATCCCTCTCCCTAGTGCCCAATGCAAAACCTCCCATCCTGTAGTTTAAACCTAACTCTATGCTCCTGCAGCATTACCCTAACCATCGGTTGAGATGAATGTGAACATCATGAACAAGTTAACATTCTGCAGATGTCCTGTATCAGCATTTCAACAATGTCGACATAACTGTTGATATTATGGTGTCAGCATTATAATTGTTGATATTTTGAGTGTTGACTTAGTGACTTTATCTATAGGGTGCCCTGACCACAGTGTGAGTAGAACCATTTGCAACCAAGAGAGTAGACAACCGCCAAAGAGGGCAGCACTTGAGAGAAGCCCCAACTTGTGGGTGCTGAGTGTAATTTTTTAACATCATAAATGGGTTATTTTGTGACATCATAAGGGTATCCAACTCAGAACCAAGATTTTCAGCAGGTGTATGTCAGGAATACAAGTGCGTATCCCTATGCCGAATGATGGTGAAGAAATGTGGCCCCAGTATTAGAAGCATATTTTTCAAAGTAATTCTATCCTTAAAACATTTAAAAGGGGTATAAGGTGATGCCCAGCACAGAATTAAAACTAGAGGTGTGTGAGTAGTGCCGCCGCACAGAGCACAGGACCCTGTGGGCAGTACAGCTGCTGCCCCATGGCAGCGAGGTGTGGCTGCTGGGTGACTAACACGGCACCCTGCAGCCACTAGTAGTAGTGCCACTGCAGATCCACCTACTGCGGGCAGTTCTCTACTTACCTAAGCTGGTGACATTGTCGGTGACCCCACCCCCTAGACGTGACATAATGGCATCAAATATGTAAGGGGTGGGGCCAGCACAGGGTACAGTGCCATCTTGTTACAGGCAGCACTATACCTGCATACTATGCACATATCTAAGTGCAAATGCAGTTTGGTATGGATGCGCAGCACATATATCAATATATTAACACCACAAAAATTAAAGTATGCAGTTGATGGGACCCATAAATGCTGTCTTGATTGTGTGAGCGGAAAGAGTCCATTTTAAAATGAAAATTAACTTTTTTGATTAGGTTTATTCTTCATCAAACTTTTTTTGCAAAAGGATTCGATCTCTGGCCAAATGCTATAACATGGATTCGGTCAATACCAACATAAAAGTGGAGATATGCATGGACCCCTGGGTTTTGTTTCTTGCCTTGTATAGGTTCTAATTCATCATCGTGTTTTGGTTTTGGCAAAACCACTATCAAGTATTTTGGTTTGGATTCGGTTTTTAGTTAGGTTAAAAGTCGATGAAAAATTAATAATCATTACTAAAAATCGATAGAAACAGCTAAAATCCCAAACCCAAAAGTTGTATTTAAAACATGAATTCTGAAACTTATTTCATGTTCTCAATATGGGGTATTGTGGTAGATCCGAACCGGTACTCTGCATTGGATCAGATCTCCTCTGGACACGGATCTGGTTCGGTTAGGATCCACAAAATTCCGGTGGATTTGGATTTCTGGAGAAGTGAAACGCACATCTATACATATAAACACAAAAGCCCTCACTCACTCACTCATCACTAATTCTCTTACTTCCCGATATGTTAGGAAGATTAAATTTAACATAGGTATTCTGCAGGTGGGAAATAGGAAAACTACATAAGTAGAATTTTAATAAACCTCCCCTAAGGGGATGAAAAGGGGGTTGACATAATGATGTCATTAGCGATGCATGGCTTGACATGCGGGAGCGATAACGCCCAAATGGACAATTGGATCAAAATTTGGATTGCACCTCCAGTGCGTAGAATTTAATAAACTAAAAAAATGGTCCTGTCACTTTTTACCATATCTGCTACGGATGCTCCTCGGGTAATGCCTAAAACCATGGCTTAATATTTACTTACATTAAGAGATCTCAAATTTTCATCTCTATAGATTTACCAAATTTTTAACACTCATTTATATTTACAACTGTGAAAATCAGAAACTCCCGTGCAAAGAACGAGTAGAACAGCTAGTCTCTACATAAAAGCGTAGCTTTTAATGGGTTACAATTGTTTTATTTTTGTACTACAGTATATCTTGATTTTCATTTACCAACTAAAATGGTGTAATATTTTCTACAGGCTAACACAATGTTTTACCTATTTTATCTGTATAAAAAAAGCTATATGTGGTGGGGTCTAGGTGAATTTTTTTTCCAGCTCTTCACATCAATCATGACCAAGATATGCAAGCTGTCAGATAAAAACCTCATATAAAGAGTAATTAGCAGAGGAAAAGGAAAACAAATCTGATTGCACTGCTTAATTTGAACATTTTGAAGATTAAAAATAGCATGCAGAACAAGATATGCGGGCCTATATCCAATAAATTAAGTCAATTAAAATAGACAGGATAACAAAGTAGAACATAGATGACAATTACAACAATTTTCTTTCAGAGGGTGGAATTCAGTCCAAGTAAATGCACACAAAAATATCTCGGAGATCTTCATTACTAACTGCAGAGACAGCAGGGCTTCAGCTAGTCTGGCAATTACCCATCTTGTCCATCTAAAAAGATGATACAGTGACATTAAAATTTGGAACAAATCACAATTACTTTTTGTACAACTGTATCAAAGAATTAAAGTCATGTGATTATTCACAGAAACTTGCCCGGAACCGACACTTTCTGATTGCTCCCATCTGCTTAGGCAGGGGCAAACGCAAGGAAGGAGGGTTCCAAATGTTTGATTTTAGAGCGATTGTCAGCCCATGAAGGATGTATAATTAGAATGTAATAAGCTATACAGATCTATTTATGAAGCAGTGAAAAGAGTGGAGAAGTGAGTTAGTGGAGAAGTTATCCATGGCAACCAATCAGCTGCTATGTATAACTAGGCGATTCATTGTGCCCTGAGGATGCGGCCGGGAGGGGGGAGCAGGAAACACGGAGTGGAGGGGGCGGCCGCCTGGGCTGGGAGAGGTGTCAGCGGGGAGAGCGGCATCCAGAGCTGCCCCCACCCGGGGTATATACAGAGGGCGTCCAGTCCTACACATAGCACCGCATGCTGGGGGTTATAGCAGGGACGTGCGGTGAGGTGTTTGGCCAGATATTTGCCCAGATTCGTGACTCATTTCCTAACGCTGTGTGACTCCGCCCAGCGTTATACACTAATGGGTCTATTTATTAAGCCTTGGATGGAGATAAAGACGCTGGAGATAAAGTACCTGCCAATCGGCTCCTAACTGCTATGCCACAGGCTGTGTTAAAAAAAAATGACAGGAGCCGATTGGCTGGTACTTTATCTCCAGCGACTTTATCTCCATCCAAGGCTTAGTAAATAGACTCCTGAGTCTAACTCCTGCTTCAGCTAATGGCAGTGCAAATTCAACAGTACTTGCAGGCTTCGCAATCTTTGACATGCACTTGCTGAATGGCAAAAATGTTTAAAAAAATTTCAGCCCACAGAGAGCATCTACTGCATATCCCTGTCATTTTTGTAAAAAAAAAATTGCACCATCAATTTCATTGTGTGAGCAAAACAGGGGACATATCGGATTTCATCTCTAAGGCTCTCACAATATTGGTGGCATTGTCCAAAACTACAAATCCCGAGGAGAGTCCAAGCATGGTAAGACATTTTGCAATGATCTCCCCGAGTTTTTCTAGGAGGTTGTCAGTGGTGTGCCTCTTAGTGAAACCAGTGATACACAGCGTAGCCTGCCTCTGAATGAGCTGGCATTTATTAGATGCTGCTGTTGGTGCTGCTGCTGAAAGATATATACCTACCCAGTGGGCTGTCACAGTCATGTAATCTTTAGTTTGCCCTGTTCTGCTTGTCCACATATATGTGGTTAAGTGGACGTGGGTACACTGTCATTTTGGAGGACACTAATTAATCATTTTTTTACGTCCTTGTACATTACAAGAATTACTTTTCTAGTGAAGTGAAATCTAGATGGGATTTAGTAGCAGAATCACAGGACCTCAATTAGCTGTCTAAAACCCACTGCATTAATGGTGGATAATGGACGCACGTCTAACACCAGCGTAGTTGTTATGGCGTCAGTATCCGCTGTGCAACCGGGTGACTGCTGTCATACTTGCTCTCCCTTTCAAAGGATTGTTTTACAGTCATTTGTTTTTAAACTACTACAAGTAGTCTTCCTGGTTCCCTTCTGGGATTAAGAATTACAGCAGCAGCAGCTGAAGGCATAGCCCTCAAGCATCCTTCTGAGGAACCCCAGATAGGAGAGGAGTCAGTCATGCTTATGAAATTAGATGCAGGACTACTTCGGATCATGATTGAGGATATTGGCGATGAAGGTGTTGGTGTTGGTTGTTGCAGGCACTTGGATCTAACAGAAATAAGGGAGCTAGGTGACATTACACTGGTTTTGTTACGTTTTTAGCCAAAGTTTCTGAATTTGTGAAAAACTTGTGATGTATGCGCTGCATGTGATGTAACAGGGAAGAGGTTACTAGATGGTTAAGGTCCCTACCTCTACTTACTATGGCTTTACAAAGGGTACATATGGATTGACACTTGTTGTCTGGATTTGGGTAGAAATAAATCCACACATCAGAGGTGGATTTTTTTGTCTTTTGCCCAGGCATGACAATGGGCTTTTTCATGGGCAACTGTTTCCACTGGTGCCTGATTTACAAAACAAAAACCGTATCATCAACATTCTCATTAGCAACAGCTACACAAATCTACTTCTCATACTGGTGCACTTCCACAGAAGCATCCTCAATTTCTATGTCATCATGTTGACTTGTGCTGCTCAACTCCAGATTTGCAGAAGGCGCACAAATGGTCTAAGGAGCCTCTTCTTTGAGTACAGAATTGGAAAGTTCAGGTTCACACATGACACCCGCAGACACACTTAGACTCTCCTCAGGGATTTGTGATGTTTCTGAACACACAGTTGTTTCCTGTGCCTTAAGAAGTTTCATTTTTTGGACACTTGAACAGGGAGAAGGGCTTACATCATCATAAGAGGACTGATTAACAAAGGCCAAGTCCTTCGCCTTTTCTTGGCACTTCATGTGGTGAATGGCATATTGCCAATTTTATGTTTCTCTGTTGCTAATTTTACTTTTGATGATTTTTTCTTTACCACTTTAAAATTATATTGCTTCTTTGATTTTAAATACCATAATTTAGCAGATGATGTTTACTGGCTTGTATCGTCGTGACTGTGGCAGCACCTGCAGCACTAGTATGTACTTGGTGCTCTCCTCTCAATTATTCATCCTCCATATCTATCAACAAACATGAACAAGTGGGTTACAGCACACACCACAATTTCTAAAAAACAAACAAAAATCAAACCTACAGCATCACACAATATGGGAATGGAGGGTTTCCATCAGAAATTGTTGGACCCAGGACTGACAAAAAAGGCAGGCACCCCCTCAAAAAAAAAAAAAGTTAAATAAATATATATTTTAAAAAATCTAAAATAAAATATGTATGCACACATGGAGCAACACCATATTATGCCCCTTGCACCATATTAAGTCTCCACAGTAATGCCCCTGTCACCATATCATACTCCACACAGTAATGCCTCTGACACCATATTATGCCCCCGTGTTAGGAAGGCCCTGCTCGCAAGCTTACAATCTGTAGGACATGATTGATACACTGCGGTCTGACCGGCAGTGTCACAGAAAAATAATAGCATAGAACACTGGGGTATAGAGCACACACACACACAAAAAAAATTATATATATATATATATATATATATATATATATATATATATGTTTTCAAATTAATTATTTTGCTGTCATTTTTTTTTACACTGTGGTCACACCCCTAGATTGACAGAGCACCCCTGAATGGACAACACTAACCCCTGGATAGACACAGCTCACCTTTATGTGCAACAAAGCACGCCTGGGGACGGACAGCCTACAGTGTCACATAATAGATGTCTGACCGTCAGTGTCACAGAAAAATAGCACCCCTGGGTGGACACAGCACTAACAGAGCACCGCTGGATGAAGCAGCTCCAGCCCCTTTATGGACAACACTGCAGCACCCCTGGATTGATAACACTGCAGCACCCCTGGATTGATAACACTGCAGCACCCCTAGATGGACAACACTGCAACACCCCTGGATGGACACAGCACGGGCAGAGCACTCCTGGACAAAGCAGCCCCAGCCTCTTGATATACAACACTGCTGCACCACTGGATGAACAACACAGCACCTCTGGAAGGACACAGCAAGGACATGTCTGCTCACTACAAGCTCCACAACCAGAGTGAAATTGCGCCAATCACAGAGGGCCTTATATAGAATCCAAAACCTGTGAGAATCCGACAGCTGGAGGATGACATTTTGTCTCATTTTGGGATCCGAGTCAGGTGGGGAAACCCAGTCGGACACGGATCCCGGATCGGATTGTGACATTTGGGTGGGTCCGGTTCTCAGAGAACTGGGCACACTCATCTCTAGTTTAAACTAAAAAAAATCCTTATTGCCATTTTATTTTTTCCAAACTATTTCTATTTGAAGAAGTTTATCTGTGTCAGGCAACAGCTCATCCTAAGTAGTGCTTCTTCATAGACCAGTGATATGGGAAACTGTACTAAATCAATAGAAATCGCTGTTGGGCTTCCAGGACTAAAACACACTATTACAGTACTTACAGGTGATTTTTTTTTAAATTTAGATTGATTTTAAAATGATTTAAAACAATATATATTGATGAAAATTGGCCTTTAGTAAGTATACCCCCAAGCCCAGTTCTGGCACCAACACTCCACTAAACTCTGGACTGACATGACTGTTGGGGACTTTGACCAGGGAACTGGTGATATATGCTTTTATTATTTTTTTTTCATGTGAGTGCAATGTTATATTAAGTCATTATTCCTTATAAAAACGGGATTGCACTATATTCCTTTTTTTTTAAGTTTTAGCTATATAAGGATTCATCTTCTGTTGACCATATGAGGATAATAAACATTGATTGATCTGCATTTGTCTATATGAAGATTTTCCTCGTGATAACCCTATGAGGGTGATAAGCGCTGATTCATCTGTATTTATGTGAGTGGGACTAATAAATAAGTCTTTCTCTTCATGGTGCTATTTTTTATCTGCACTATTGGATTCTCCTTTAAATTCTAGGAGTGATGATCTACACCATGATGGAGTTCTGAAATCTGATAACGATATTTATTGCTATTTATTATTGTGTAAGCAATTCATTGTATTTTTAAATGGTAGCGCCAAGTGTGGTCATTTCTTATTAACTTTATTATTACTCCACTAAACTCCTCCTGAGCATCTCTAACAGTCACTTCATCACAAAGAAACACAGTTATACATCTAAGTAGTAATATTTGCCGCCAAGCTCCAATGATTAATATTCCTTATGTTGCATATCAAGCTGGTTAAAGAGCACCCTGGACTTTCAACACTGACTGCATCAGCAAAAGTTTCATGCTCATATAGAGGTTATTCAGATCCCGTAGCAAGTGCTACGGGATGCGCAAAGTACTGATTATCTATACTTTGTGCATGCGCAGGAGCCATTCTGCGCTTGTGCAAACAGATCCTGCGACGTTGAACGAACTCCACACTTCCGAGGAAACAGCAAGGAGAGTACCTCCAACCACATCTGAATTAGGCCCATAAAGAGTCAGTGGGATTGCAGCAATCTGATGAGATGTACTCGAATGCCTGAAGATTACTTCAGCTATTGGAGACAAGCTCCGAAAACGATTGGTTTTTGTAGCATGTTAAATTACTTAATTGCAACAATCTAATACAGTACATTGTATGGGGATGGATGGTGGTATACAGTGAGAACAACACAAGCGATATCTCCTAGATATACTTTATGTGATTCTACTTTACACATATCATATACAGGTATATTGACAAAATACAAATCACGCAGAAAATTAAATTAAAGCATCATAAGCCGCTTTGATCTTCCTTTCTTAACTTCCTATTCTGTAACAGTTTACTTGACATATAATCATACGAACTTCTGAAGCAAATAAAAATAATGGAAACCTATTGTATTCTTACCTACAGTTAGACATCAACATGAGACACGCTGTCATACCTTCTCTAAACCCACTGCTAGCAACAACACTCTCTACGTTCCCTTTCACAGTCGCCAGAGCTCACAACAGCATCACATTATGCTTAATTCTCTTCTCAGGCACTGCACAGACCTGATCCTTATTCACCTCAATCAGTCTCCGCGTTTTATTCCCCATCGCTTGTGTGCACATCTTATGCATTCAATAAAGTAATTGGTCTGCAGCAACTGTCTTTTATCTCCTTTTTTATGTATGAGCCCCCCCCCCCCATTAACTCACTGATTCTTCCATTCTCGTAAATAAGCATAAATGCTTCCATCACATTACTACCTACAATGTCTATAGATTTTCATGGGCAAGCCCTCCGCATGTGTCTTATTCCATGTTAGATTGGTTCCAGTGACAGCCTTTCATTCTCAGGGGTACAGTATATTTACTAAGATTCGTGTTTCTGCCAAATTGGTGGGAGTTTAAACTCGAATTTTATAAGAAGTATTTTTCTGCAACTTCTTGTAATCATTTTCAGAAATTTACTAAGCTGCCGAGTTTTCGTTTTTCGTATTTTCCGATGTCGATGTTATTGATATTGTCGGCCAGTGTTTTACGGGAGTGATGAGTAAAACACTGCCGGACATAACACAATGAAGCCCGGCCGGATCAGTGAGATCCGTGCAGGGCTTCATTGTGTACAGTATTAAAAGAGTTAAAACAGTTAAAAGTGTAAAAAAAGTTGCGTGGGGTCCCCCCTCCTAAGCATAACCAGCCTCAGGCTCTTTGAGCTGGTCCCGGTTGTTTAAATACCGGGGGGGAAATTGACAGGGGTCCCCCCGTATTTAGACAACCAGCACGGGGATCTTGGGCCAGCCCTGGTTCCAGAAATACGGGGGACAAAACATGTAGGGGTCCCCCATATTTTTAAAACCAGCACCGGGTTCCACTAGCCGAGAAGATAATATCACAGCCGGGGCACACTGTTATACTGGTCCCTGAAGCCGTGGCATTACCAACCCCCCACAACTAGTCACACCTGTCCAGGGTTTTCTGGAGAAGTGGGGACCCCTTAAATCAAGGGGTCCCCCCTCCAGGCACCCAAGGCCCAGGGGTGAAGACCGAGGCTGTCCCCCCCATCCCTGGGTGGTGGATGGGGGGCTGATAGCCTTTTTGTGTGTAAAAAAAGAATATTGTCATTTGTTGTAGAAGTACAGGTACCAGCGGGCCTGTTATTTCCCCACAAGCTGGTACTTGTGGTTCTCCAAGTACCAGCAAGCGGGAGAGGCTTGCTGGGACTTGTAGTTCTAAAACTAAAGACAATATTCTTTTTTTGCACACAAAAGGCTATCATCCCCCCATCTACTGCCAAGGGATTGGGGGGAAAGCCTCGAGCTTCACCCCTGGCCCTTGGGTGCCTGGAGGGCTGGACCACTTGATTTAAGGAGTCCCCACTCCTCCAGGCTACCCTGGCCAGGGGTGACTAGTTGGGATGGTAATGCTATAAAAATGTACCCTGGCTGTGGCATTATCTTCTTGGCTAGTGGAACCCAGTGCTGGTTTTAAAAATGCGGGGGACCCCTACGTCTTTTGTCCCCCATATTTTTGGAACTATGGCCAGCCCAAGAACCTGGTGCTGGTTGTCTAAATACGGGGGGCCCCAGTCAATTTTCCCCCTGTATTTAAACAACCAGGACCGGCTCAAAGAGCCCGAGGCTGGTTATGCTTAGGAGGGGGGGACCCAACGCAATTCTTTTTATGATTTTTTGCTATTTCAGACCCTTTTGCACAGAGAAGCATGCATGGATCTCACTGATTCGTGCATGACTATCTGATCACGCCAGCAAAAAGCAGGTCTATTTGAAAGCTCCTTTTTTTTACGAATTCAATGCTTTCCTGGCAGTGTTTGGCTATTGTCGGCAGTGATTGAGAATACGAATTCTTAGTAAATTACAGAGTTGTATAAAATAACAGCCGTGTTTAACCGATGGTCTATTCATTCGTATTTGTGAACCAGGAAAAACAATTCGAATAGCCCCAACACTGCCGAGATTTGTGTTTAGTAAATTCCCATGATCACACTTAGAAGAAAAATACAAACTTGAATTAAATCGGGACCTTAGTAAATATACCACCAAGTCTCGTTACTGTCCAACTGTGGCTATTTATCTTACTACACTTTCTCCACATTAAGTATAATTTAATCATTTCCATAATCATTAGGCCCTCAGGACACCTCCTTTCTCAAGACCCACATTCACCTCCTTTGTTCTTCTATAGCAACCCTCTATTAGTAACCCCCTTCATTCTCTCCACATCTTCTCCATAGGTAATGTTGCCACTCATATCCACTATTATCTGCATTATTGGCTAAAATAAGATAATTATAAATTCTGTTGATATCTAAGCACATCCTGTCAGTCCTTATTTTTTGGGGGTAACTGTAAACCACACTCCTATGGATAGATAGGAGCTGTTTTAGCATTAGGAGTAATCCAGCTACTGAGTGTAAACATACAATTTACTTATTATTATTATTATTATTATTATTATTATTATTATTATCCTTTATTTATATTGCGCCACAAGAGATCCGCAGCACCCAAAAATGAAAAATCAAAACAGCACAATAGTGACTTACAGTTGAAGACAATAGAGGACAAGCACAGGGTAAATAAACACTGACATAAGTATCAGGGTGGCAGAGAAAACCGTTGGATTAGGTGCCGTCGAGGATGGTTTAAGTAAGAGAAGGATAAGCACATGGGGGTTGTGGCTCCCCTATTTGGATTTTGGACTGCGCTGCAGCCCCGCCTCTGTAACTGCCACTTGCAAAGAAGTCCAAGAACAACACATTTTGTACCTAATGGAATGGGTCATGTTGGGGGGTATGCAAGTATTTCAGTACTTGTTTATTATACAGTATGTGCAAATGTAAGTAAATTAATATTATTTATAACAAAGAAAAAGGCAAGGCAGCGGGCCCCTATCAGACTTTAAATACTCCAGGCAGCTGCAGGAGGAGTCAGTACGAAACACTAGCTATAAACAGGGGAGGAGTCAGCATAAGCCACTAGCTATAAAAGGGGAGCAGTCAGCATGAGTCACTAGCGATTAAAAGGGGAGGAGACAGCAGTTAAATTACCTGTGGAGGCAGAAAGCAGTGCCCGTCAGCTCTCCCATCAGGCAAGAAAAGAAGAGCTGAAGTCAGAAGCGCTCTTGGGACTGTTGAGGAGGAGCTGATGATTTGGCAGAGGGACAGATGCAGCTTCACTGAGTAGGAAGTGTGTTACAGTGCCACTTCTAGTAACAGCAGCGGTGCCAGGGCTGTGGAGTTGGCAACAGGTAGACTGATGCATACGTCATCCAGAGAGGTTGTTTCCCAGTGTTACAGTGCAGCATAGATGGAAACAGCTGTAAGTGGAGCAGGCAACTACAGGCACTAAGCGTTACCCTGTGGATCAGCGCCAGGGGTGGTGAGCTTTGCAAACTGCAGGGGGAAATTTACTGAGAATCGTTTTTGACAGAGTATACAAATCGCCCTTAATTGTTCCTTATCACCCCCAATCACCAAAACATATCGCAAATTTACTAACAAGCATTTTGGCTTGCATTTTGTCTTTCAATGGTGTATATAGTTGAATTTTGGCATTTGCGATTTATGTTAATTTTGCGGTTTTCGCATTGGAAGTCACACTTGAATGCGCTATGTCACAATAAATTCACATTAGAATGCCACCAAAGTAGCATGCCAGCACAAACAAACTTACTCTCAATTTGCATAAGTCTCACTTCAAATCCCACCACAAGCCACACCTCAATTTTCACCACATGTTACCATAAAGCGGCAAAATCCCAAAACACATTCCGATTGGTCAAAAAGTGGAACCCCTGACAACAAGCAGCTCCCCAGTTTGCAGGTACTGGGGCAATACTGTGTGGGGTATTACTGTGTGCAGCACAATATGTTGCTGTGGCCAAAAGTATGGGGACATAGATGCCACGGGTGGTGGGTGGATGCGGTGGGTGTCGCGGGTAGGTGGCGCGGGTGTTGGTGCTGCGGGTGGGAGTGCCGCGGGTGGGGGGCGAATGCGGTTGGTTGCCTCGGGTGTTGGTGCTACGGGTGGGGGAGGGGGCGGGAGTTCCGCGGGTGGGTGGCACGGGTGTTTGTGCTCTGGGTGGGGGAGGGGACGGGAGTGCCGCGGGTGGTGGGTGGATGCGGCGGGTGTTTGTGCTACGAGTGGGGGCGGGAGCAGTGGCGCCACAACGTGGGTGCGGGGGGTGCGGCCCGCACCCGGGTGTTACCCTCTGAGGGGTGACACCAAAGTGCCGGCTCCTGTCACAGTCCAGAAGCCAGCACTGCAGATTCAGCAGTGTCCGGGTGAAGGCCGTATGCCCCGACCCACAATGTGCCGAAAACGGGGGTCGGGACACGAAGCCACGCCCCCTTCCGCAAAGCCACGCCCCCTTTTCACCCGTGACCGCGGGTAAGTGACGGGTGGATGCCGCGGGTGGGGGGCAGATGCGGGTGGTTGCCGCGGGTGGGCGAGTTGTGCCGAAAACGGGGGTCGTGGCAGAGCCACGCCCCCTTCCGCGAAGCCATGCCCCCTTTTCACCCGCAACCGCGGGTAAGTGACGGGTGGTTGCCGCAGGTGGGAGAGGGAGCAAGAGCAGCTGCCAGTGCTCAGCATGTCCCACTGAACTCTGCAGCAGCCGCTAGTCTGTGAGGCGGGTAGTGTGAGTTCCGCTCACAGTCAGCGGCTGTGATGTCACCAGAGAGTGTACGGGGAGGAGGGAGACAGGGGACTGGGCGGAGATGGGGAGGGGACTGGGCGGAGAGAGGGAGGGGACTGTTCCTGGCCAGATCTGTGCCTGTGAATCCGCCCAGCGTTACGGGCACAGAGTCACAGACTTGGGCAAATATATAGGAGATATATATGTGTATATTTGTTATTAATTTTTATTAATTTAATTATTATTCTTGTGTGTGTGTGTGTGTGTGTGTGTGTGTGTGTGTGTGTGTGTGTGTGTGTGTGTGTGTGTGTGTGTGTGTGTGTGTGTGTTGGGGGAATAGATTTTTTTAAATTAAATAAATTAAATAAATTATATATATATATATATATTATAATTTTTTATTAATTTAAATATGTGTGTGTGTGTGTGTGTTGGGGGTGTGGGCTGCCTATTTTGCCAGTCCCGGACCCCATAATTTCTGATGGCAGTCCTGCCTGTGGCTGACACAGACTGGGAGGAGGATGATGAGAATGATGATGAGGTGACTGTGGGCAAGACAAAGAGTGGGCGCAATGTGCGCTTTACACAGGGCCATAACTAGGGTGGTGCTTTGCCCACAACACATTTGCACACTATTCACAAACAACCCAATTGGCCGCCTATATACCGTATGTGTAAATTGCTGCAGCACTGGCTGCTGGATACATTACAGCAGGCAGTGCTGGACAGTCAGATTCTCTCCCCTGTGTGCTCTGTACCGTCCTCCTCCTCTCCTGCATTGTGTGAAGAAGGACTTCCTGGTTACAGGAGCTTGCTGCAGACTGAAAAAGCAATGAGGTGTAGGGGCTCTAACTGGCATATTGTGCATAATGAGCTATTCTGTGGTGTAACGTTGCTAAGAGGCTCTACTGTGACATAACATGTATAAGGTACTCTACTGTGTGGCATAAGAAGTATAAGGTGTAGAGTAATTTCAATAATGAGCACAACCATGTTTTGTAATGTGACTAAAAGTCACTACTGAGCAGTGTAATAGGAATTAGTACTATTCTGTGGCCACACCCCTTCCCCACAAAGCCACACCACCATATATTTTTGGCACGCACCTTCGACAAGCCAAAACAATCTTCTCAGGGACGTGAATGAAAATTGAAATTCACTGGGACAACAAATTGTTAGTTGCCTCCAGAAGGCATCAAGTACCACCAGTAGTAGTGTCAACCCCTCACCTGCATCAATGCCACCCAGATGTGGGGCCCATACTAGAGGTGATATTGCCAGGCCTTGGTGGTCCTTATCCTCCTCTAGCCATCCACCTAAAAGGAGACAATGTTAAAAATTGGTGTAAATATCACACACAATTACATTATTATGTTGACAAATATACTTTTTTTTTAGCAATAATTTATATGCTTGAAGCAAATCAGTTATTATTATTATATTTTGTTACTCTTAAAAAAATATTTTTTTCAAAATTGTTATGCTGGCCAAAAAACATTGCTACAATTATACTGATTACATAGTATTTCTGTTTAATTATGCTTATTATTAAGCATTTAAAATGGCTTTGGCCTGATTTTTGTAAATTTAATACATATTTTTGTTTTTACAGGTTGAGTATCCCTTTTCCAAAATTCAAAATCACACATTTTTGGTTTCCCTACTGAGATAATGACACATTCATATATATTATATTAGATATCTATATATCTATATATACATATGATATATAATATATATGTCATTATCTCAGTAGGGGACACAAAAATTTGGGGTTTTGAATTTTGGATAAGGGATACTCAACCTGTATTTGTATTTGTATTTGTGATTCATTTGGAAGAATTCTGATGATGGCTTCATGTGTCATCACTTGAAAACTGATAAAACTAAAGGTGGGTACACACTAGTAGATATATCTGCAGATCAATTGATCTGCAGATATATCTATGGATGGATTGGGCAGTGTGTTGAGCATACACACTGCCCGATCCGTCGGGGACTGACGTCATGAACTGGGCGGGCGTGTATACACGCCCGCCCAGTTCAGCTGTCAATCACCGTCGGCCGGCGCAGCATGTGTACGGGCGGTCGGCCGACCGCCGTACACACACAGCGACGCGCCAATATATCGGTAGATATATTGGCCATCGGCTGTGCTGCGGGGCCAACGTGATACGTCTGTGAACGACGGAGTTCACAGACGTATCAGCCGTACACACTGGCCGACGGACCCGCGATATATCGGCCGTTCAAGAGAACGGCACTTATATATCGGCCAGTGTGTACTGGCCTTTAGAGTGATAAACTACCAGCCAACCAGCTCCTAACTGTCATTTTTCAAACACAGCCTGTAACATGTCAGTTAGGAGCTGATTGGCTGTGCTTTTTCTCTCTCCATTTTATCACTTTCAAAGCGACGACACATCTAGCCCTAAGGGGGACATGTACTAAGCAGTGATAAAAGTGGAGAAGTAAGCCAGTGGAGAAGTTGCCCATGGCAACTAATCAGCATTGACGTAACATTTATAATTTGCATACTATAAAATTATACAGAGCAGATGATTGTTTGCCACAGGCAATTTCTCCACTGGCTCACTTCTCCACTTTTATCACTGCTTAGTCTTAATTCTAATGGTTTTCTCATGTTGCTTTTTGGAAGTGTTGCATTGAGGTGTGATTTTTGTGCAATTTTGGTGGGGCTTTGGATGGGACTTAGGCCAAAAATAGTTTTCACATGTCAACACACTAAAAAAAAACAGTACATTGATTTTGTGCATTGAGGTACGATTTTGATACAAATATGGTGGGAATTTAAGCGATTTTGCAAAGACGAATTTTTTACGATGTTTGTGAATTGCCATGCTGTTTTGGTGAATTGCCATGCTTTGGAGGGTGAAGTCGAGATTGACATGCGATTTCATGCCAATTGATCCTTAGTAGCAAAATCACTGTTTTTTTGCCAAAATCGTCCAAAATTGATTTAGTAAATTTCCACCCAGAGTCCTGTGATAGCAAACGTACACCTAAGATAGCTCCACACCCTTGCATGCCTCCCCTAACATCAGTCTGATATTAACAGTGCAGGTAGCAGAGGTGAGAGCAGTCAACTTTAAATATCAGAAATGAAATAAACTACACAATTATTGATTCTGACTATAGGTCCATAAACCGTACCGTAAGTAAATTGAGTAATCTTTTAGTGTTGACTTTCACCATCATACAGATTGAATTATTCATAGTAACATATAGCTTGCTATTGTCGCAATGCCCAGTGTAACTAATAATTATATTGCAACAGTCTTTTGAAACAACTGCTACAGTTATTCACATGAGTTATTTCTTGCCTATGGAAACAGCTTCAGCATCTATAATGAATTGCAGTACAAGTCCCCCTAATCCAATTAAATATAAAACTAACCACAATTGGAACTGTTAGCCAGCACTATTCACGGTCCACTGTTAGGGAGTGAGATTTGTGCACCACCAAGGTCAATCAAGATTAATACATTAACGGACTTATAATTGTAGAGGAGTATGTTTTTATAGTACAGTATAATGTATGTTGTATACATTAAGAATTATGGAATTGTACTTGTGAAATGGGAAATTCAATTAGGAGCAAGGTTCAGTGAGGTAAAAAAATCTCACGTACCACGCACCCAATTTTGGATTACCGCAAGTATGCGCGCTCCTGAAATCTGCGGTATCCAATAAAAAATGGTTGCAGGGTTTTCAGCGATGAAAACTGTGCGGCATGTAAAAAAAAAATAATGGCAAAAATGTTATCTAATGATCTCCGGTGGTCTCTGTGGCTCACACTTATGTCCGGTGGTCTCTGCGATTCCCAGTGGTCTCAATCTTTTCACTGGGGAGGGGGCTTTTAGGAGTCCCGGGGGCTTTTGTAAGGCTCTGGGAGTGCTGGGAGGTTTACAAAAGACAAGAAAGAAAGACCCTTTGTTGGCGCACTCATTAATGAGTGCGCCAACAATGGGTCTTTCTTTTTTGTCTTTTGTACATTGACCAACCAGTAGTTCCCTACTGTACCCTTGGTGTACCACCAACCAAGATAACTGGCAATATCAGCACTCAGTATCACTATAGTTGGTTCCCTAATACTATATTATTATATATTTTTCTCTGTTTATTGGTGCGGAAACACAATAACATTACAAGGAGTTCTGGGAGGTGCAACACATAGATATACACACACACATACACAAACAGATACACACACACATACATACACAAA